>NC_140995.1:229970678-230130821 GCF_052327205.1 Somniosus microcephalus
GACCTACTGCTCACCTCTTGGCTGCAGCACAGTAGACTATATGATTACAGACTTGGACCCATCCTCTTTCAGAGCATTCACAGTCAAACCACAAACAACACTGTCAGATCACAGTCAAATTACTATGTTTCTCAAAAAGACAGAAACAAACAACATAGAAACACAACCCAGTAAACTGTACAACACCAAAAAATCGTACAGATGGGCCAAAAACAACACGGAAAAATACCAGAAAACAATTAGCAATGCATCAACTCAAGCTCTCTTAGACACCTTTCTGGATAACATATACACTCACAATAAAGGCGGCGTAAACCGGGCAGTTAGTAAACTAAACAATATTTTTGATAATTTGGCAACAAATGCAAACTTGAAAGCTCGCAAGAACAAACCCAAAACAAAAAACTATGAAAAATGGTTTGACCATGATTGCCATAACATGAGGAAAAAACTTAGAAAACTATCAAACCAAAAACACAGACATCCAGAAAACGAGGAATTACGCCTTACTTATTGTCAGACGCTAACACAATACAGAAACACACTCAGGACCAAAAAAGAGCAATTTATTAAGAATACACTCAGCTCCATGGAGGAATCCATTGAGTCGAATTGTTTCTGGGACAACTTGAAAACACTACACAAAAAACAACACGACGATTTGTCCATTCAAAATGGGGACACATGGGTAAACCACTTTGAAAAATTATACCAGAAAAACACACTAGGACCAGAGCAACACCAAATACGCAAAAAACTTGAAAAGCTTGAAATGGCCATAAAAGATAACCAAAACCCGCTAGACGCCATAATAACAGAAAAGAACTTCTTGAAAAACTCAAGGACCTGCGACCAGGAAAAGCTTGCGGGACAGGCGGCATACTAAACGAGATGATTAAACACGCAGACGACAAACTGAAACTGGCTATCCTAAAACTCTTCAACTTGGTTCTGAGTGTCGGTTATTTCCCTGACATCTGGAACAAAGGACTCATAACACCCATATACAAAAGTGGGGACAAAATCGACCCAAACAACTATCAAGGCATCTGTGTAAACAGTAACCTGGGGAAGGTATTCTGTAGCATCATAAACAAAAGACTTATAAACTTCCTTGAAGAGCACAATGTCTTGAGTAAAAGCCAAATTGGATTCCTGCCAAACTATAGAACATCCGATCATATCTTCACCCTACAGACCCTAATTGACAAACACGTTCACCATAACAAAAGCAAAATCTACACATGCTTTGTAGATTTCCAGAAGGCTTTCGACTCCATCTGGCATGACGGTTTATTCCTGAAACTTATCGAAAGCGGGGTAGGAGGTAAAACATATGATGTAATTAAATCAATGTATACAAACAATAAATGTGCAGTTAAAATTGGAGACAAACAAACAAAATACTTCCCACAGGGGCGGGGGGTGACGCAGGGCTCGCCAATCTCACCGACACTCTTTAATATTTACATTAATGGATTGGCAAAACTACTTGAACAATCTACAGCACCCGGCCTCACCCTATATGAATCCAAGGTTAAATTCCTCCTCTATGCCGACGACCTGGTTCTGCTGTCACCAACTAAGGAGGGTCTACAGCAGAACCTGGACCTGCTGGAGTCGTACTGCCAGACTTGGGCCCTGACAATAAATCCCCAAAAAACCAAAGTCCTTGTGTTCCAGCAAAGATCCAAACAACATGGACCCACAATAAATTTCACAGTAGGAACAACCAAAATTGAACAAACCACTCACTACACATACTTGGGCTTAAAAATCAGTTCTACGGGAAACTTCAAACTGGCTGTGAATGAACTGAAAGAGAAAGCAAGAAGGGCTTTCTATGCCATCAAAAAATCAATCCAAATAGAAATCCCAATTAGCATTTGGCTCAAAATTTTCAAATCAGTAATTGAACCAATTGCACTCTATGGCAGTGAGGTCTGGGGACCACTAACACAACAAGATTTTGCAAAATGGGACAAACACCCAATTGAGATCCTACATGCGGAATTCTGTAAAAGTATCCTCCGGACTCAAAGGAAAACAGTAAACAACGCATGCAGGGCGGAACTAGGCCAATACCCATTAATAATCACTATCCAAAAAAGAGCCACCAAATTTTGGAATCACCTACAAATGAGCAACCCCCAATGCTATCACTACGACGCCCTGAAATGCCAAGAGCTGACCATAAAGAAGAATACCCTCAGTCAACTAGTCCTGGGACTCAATAAAGTAACTAATAACAATACTAACAATAACCAGCCCCAGGACAGTGACAGGGTAACACAAAGAATTCGACCCAACACAATCGTCGCTAAGCAAAAGGAAAAATATCTGTCATATTGGGCAGAAACAACAAAAACCCAAAGCAAACTCAATTGCTACTTGGCCCTAAACAGACAATACAACATAGCTGATTACCTGACCATGGTAAAGGATAACAAACTGAGAAGAACCTTGACAAGGTACAGACTTAGCGAACATAGCCTAGCGATCGAAAAAGGCAGACACAGGCAGCCAAGAGAAGACAGGATATGCTCTCACTGCAGTCAGGGAGTAGTTGAGACAGAGATGCACTTCCTCACAGCCTGTGGAAAATATCAGGGCATCAGAGAGAATTTCTATCAAAAATTCTCACAAATATGCCCTGAATTCAGAAATCTGACTGACAACCAAAAACTCCCATTCCTACTGGGGGAGGAGAGAAGCTGTGTAACACTGGCGGCACACTATGTTACAGCTTGCCATGAACAGAGGGACAACCAGTAAACTAAGACAAGAGTATATATAAACAAGGCGAAAATATATTTATAAACTCAGGGATATACCTGTTTATACACTGTATGAATGGAACCGCGTTTATGTGTTCAACCATAAATGTATTTTGATGCTTTGGCAACATAAGATGTACCTTATCATGCCAATAAAGCGATTTGTATTGTATTGTATTGGGAGGGGGGGGAGGGAGAGGGGGGGGAGGGAGAGAGGGGGAGGGAGAGAGGGGGAGGGAGAGAGACGCCCAGCAAATATTACACACACCCCCGGAGTCGGTGTTTGAACTACCAATGGACTGCATCAGCTAACTAAAGGAAAAATAGTACCATCATTGCAGAAAATGTTTCTTTTCAATCAGTAAAGCAGCTACAAAATTAATGTGCCAGCAAGTCAATAAATACAGAAGCACACAGAAATCCAATACCCACGGGCACCTAAATCCGCCCTTCACAACCCTGAACCTGTGCCCCCTCTCCTGTCTGCCCTGTTACTTTCTCTATCTCATACCTTATGTACCTCTATACAGCCCCTTCAGTGATGTCTGTGGGGCTGAAGAGTCCTACTTTAGCACTCTGACCCAGCTGTAAATGTCTTGCTGAAGTCAAGTTTAAAGAATAATGGTGGGAATTCACTTGTTGGCTTATTTTCTCCAAAATTTCTCATTGGGAAAGAACCGTAAGGAGGTTTTGAAACGTTTATGGATGCCAGTTCTTTAGAAAATGGCAAATCATAAAATGTTACAGCAGAGAAGGCGGCCACTCAGCCTATCGTGCCTGTGCTCACTCTTGGAAAGACCTATTCAATTAATCCCACTCCCCCGATCTTAACTCACAGCTCTGTGCTCACTCTTAGACCTATTCAATTAATCCACTCCCCTGATCTTAACTCTCAGCTCTGTGCTCACTCTTGGAAAGACCTATTCAATTAATCCCACTCCCCTGCTCTTTCCTCAGAGTCCTGCAATTTTTCCCCTCTTCAAGTATTTATCCAATTCCCTTTTGAAAGTTACTACTGAATCTGCTTCCACCGCCCTTTCAGGCAGTGTGCTCCAAATCACAACAACTCGCTGCGTTTAAAAAAAAAACTTCATCTCCCCTCTGGCTCTTTTGCTAAATATCTTAAATCTGTGTCTTCTAGTTGCCAACCCTCCTGCCAGTGGAAAGTTTCATCCAATCTACTTTATTAAAACCCCTCAATTTTGAGCACCTCTTAAAATCTCCCCTTAATCAACTCTGCTCAAAGGGAGAACAATCCCAGCTTCTCTACTTCCTCCTCTCTCTAAAGGCCGGGTAAGTAAACACAACAGAAAATCATTACAGACAACAGCTCCAAACTCTTGGAAACAAACAGAGGGTGAACATGATGAAAAGGCCTGAGTGGGTAAATAATGAACGAATATTACATTTGGTCAGTGAATCAGTAACAAGCAAGCATCAATTTAGGATAACTACTAAAACTTTTACCACAAGGGACTATTGGAGTCAAGTCGAACAGGATATGCGAGAAGAAATGAGATAAACACTTGTAGGAAATAAAAAGGATTAAGGGTACGAGGAAAGAACTTGGAAACAGGATCAGAACAGATAACTCGGATTTGTAGCTAGCACTGGAACACGCACCATGGGTCAAATAGCCTCGTCTAGCGCTGAAGGTTCTATGGTTTTGTAAAATACAATCCAGAAAATAATTTCCGAAGAGATAAATTGAGAATTGAAGCCGTGGGCTGTGTCTTTACATTACAACAGTGACGCCACTTCAAAGAGTACTTCATTGACTGTAAAGCGCTTTGGGACATCCTGAGGTCATGAGACGCAATATAAAAGCAAATTCTCTCTCTTTCATTACAGAACATTACAGCACAGAAACCGGCTATTCGGCCCATTTGCCAATCTCCCTTTCACTCCCCAAGCCCTTTAATGTTCCTAAGTCCCAGCATTCATCTCTGGTCTGTGCTGGTTCAGCTGATCTCAAGAACAAAGGCTTGCATTTCTATAGCGCCTTTCACAACCTCAGGACATCCCAAAGCACTTCACAGCCAATGAAGTGCTTTTTGAAGTGGAGTCACTGTTGTAATGTAGGAAACGCGGCAGCAGAGTTGCACACAGCGAGATCCCACAAACAGTAATGGGATATGGGTAAAAAAAGGGTATCAGGACTGCCAAGAGGAAACAGACACTGCGGATAAAGGATCATTTCCACAACAACTCGGACCCCCGGCGCATGTGGCAAGGCATCCAGTCCATCACTGACTACAAGGGCAAAAACACCAGCCCCCCAGTTAGCGATGCCTCCCTTCCGGAGGAGCTTAACAAATTCTACGCTCGCTTCGACAGGGACAACAGGGAGCCGGCTACCAAAGCCTTGCCACCCCCGGAAGACCAGGTGCTCACTCTGTCGACCTCCGACGTAAGGGGTGTTCTACGCGGAGTGAACACACGAAAGGCTGCTGGACCGGATAGCATCCCTGGACGGGTACTCAAGGAATGTGATCAGCTGGCTGATGTCTTCACCGCCATCTTCAATCTGTCATTGGCCCAGGCAGTAGTCCCTACATGCTTCAAGACCGCTACCATTATTCCTGTGCCAAAACAAACGGCTGTGACGTGCCTGAACGACTATCGACCTGTCGCACTCACACCCATCATAATGAAGGGTTGCGAGAGACTGGTCCTGGCTCACATAAAGCCAGTGTTCCCGCCTCTCTTGACCAACACCAGTTTGCCTATCGTGCAAACAGATCAACGGAGGATGCAATCACAACTGCTCTACACTCGGCACTGAATCACTTAGATGGTAAGGAGACCTACATCAGAATGCTGTTCATAGACTACAGCTCAGCATTCAACACTATCGTCCCCAACAAGCTGGCCACCAAACTCTTGGCCTGAACACTTCCCTCTGCAACTGGACCCTGGACTTCCTAACAAACAGACCCCAGTCTGTCAAATTAGGTAACCACACCTCCCCCCCCCGACCCTGAACACGGGGGCCCCACAAGGTTGTGTGCTGAGCCCCCTCCTCTACTCCCTCTTCACCCACGACTGTGTGGCTGTTCATGGTTCCAACACCATCATCAAGTTTGCGGATGACACCACGGTAGTAGGCCAGATCACCAACAACGATGAGTCAGCCTACAGGAAGGAGGTCCAGCATCTCGTGAAGTGGTGCGCCGA
This sequence comes from Somniosus microcephalus, assembly GCF_052327205.1. Taxonomy (NCBI): domain Eukaryota; kingdom Metazoa; phylum Chordata; class Chondrichthyes; order Squaliformes; family Somniosidae; genus Somniosus; species Somniosus microcephalus. The sequence goes on from NC_140995.1 coordinate 229,976,633, forward strand.
TAACAACCTGGCCCTTAACATCAAGAAAACCAAAGAAATCATTGTGGACTTCAGGAAGTCTAAAGGCAGAAGTCACACCCCCATCCACATCAAGGGGGCTGTGGTGGAAAGGGTGGACAGCTTTAAGTTCCTCGGAGTCCACATCACGGAAGACCTCTCCTGGTCCCTCAATACCTCCTCTCTGGTGAAGAAGGCCCAGCAGCGCCTTTATTTCCTAAGGAGGCTGAAGGGATGTAACCTGTCGCCCCTGATCCTCTCTAACTTTTACCGCTGCATAATAGAGAGCATCCTGACAAACTGTATCACAGTGTGGTATGGCAGCTGTAGCTACTATGACCAGAAAGCCCTGCAGCGGGTAGTCAAAACTGCCCAACGCATCACCGGCACCCGGCTACCGACCATAGAGCACATATACCAGAAACGCTGTTTAGAGGTCACAGTCGATCATCAAAGACCCTACCCACCCCAGTCACAGTCTGTTCGCCCTCCTGCCATCTGGGAGACGCTACAGATGCATTCGCACCCGTACGACCAGATTTAGGAACAGCTTCTTTCCCAGGGCTGTCATCCTACTGAACTCCACAAATAAACTCTAAAGCCTGCACATCTGCCAATGCACTTTATTATGGTTATGTTTATGTTAATGTATTACAAGCCAAATGTATGTTGAATGTTTAAATGTCTTAATCTAAATGTACACTCTCGGGAGCTGCAAGCCTACATTTCGTTGTACTGCACTTGTGCACTAACAATGACAATAAAAGTTGATTTGATTTGATTTGAAATCATCTGTTTTAGTGACCCACACGGGTGTACTTTCCAGCACAGGGCATTGTGCGGGCATGATGAAAGGTCATCGACCTGAAACGTTAACTCTGTTTCTCTCCACAGGCGCTGCCTGACCTGCTGAGGATTTCCAGCATTTTCTGTTTTTATTTCAGATTTCCAGCATCCGCAGTATTTTGCTTTTGTATCTGTTTTAGTGATGTTGGTTGAGGGATAAATATTGGCCAGAAAATGTTACTATCAGCTTCAGTGCCTCGAATGTGGGCGAGTGTTGAAAACAAAAACAAAGTTATTCATGCCTGAACAATGCCCTGTGCTGGAAAATACAACTTTGTGGATGCCAGGCAGTGCATTCCCCAGTCGAAGAGCACACTGACAGAAGCGAAGGACGGCCATTTGGATGAAGTACTGGGGCGGGGGACTTACTATCACAAGGCAACATTCACATTATAAATCGCCAGTTCTGACAATTTGACTTCTAGCCTCGATCCATTGGGTCTTGGTAACCTCTCCATCAAGGATGTTTATCATAGCTTCTGCCTCACACCATCATCTGCCAGACCCTCAAATGCCTTTTCAGAATGCAAAAAGTTGCTCAGCTTAGCAGCAACAGGCAAGCGGAACTAAACTGATCAACCGCAACAGACTCACTCGAAACAGGAGAGCCCAGAGAACAACTGGTACAATGCGTGCCTCATCCAGAGACAAAATGCAAGCTTGTACTGTAACGCAAAATGTTTGTAAACGTAAACCAGCCCCCATCACCATTGCAGAACATCAATTACTGTAATTACAAAGAAACCTTTCAGGAAGCAGGAAGCTGCTGTGTTTAAATGCAACAGTAGATTAGAACAGACACCAGTACTGATCATTCTATTTCACCACACCACCCTCCTTCCACTGCTGAAGGTACTGACTCACGTTTGGTGCGCAACCTTTTCTGTACAAAGTTTCTGGTGAAAGTGGGCAGGCTTTGGGAATTGGAAGGGAGGAGGTAGAGGAAAGAGGGATGGTCTCCTCACCCAATACCCACGCACTTCCTGTGTGGATACTAAATAGCGACCAGGAAGGGAACCATGTGATTTTATTAGGACTACACACACAGAACCTCCCTCCAAAATCTCTCAATGCATAGGATTGTCCTTGGAGGAGAGATTGAGTAGACTAGGCCTATATTCCCTAGAAGAATGAGAGGTGATCTCACTGAAACATAACATTCTTACAGGCCTTGACAAGGTAGATGCTGAGAGATTGTTTTCCCCTGGCTGGGGAGTCTAGAACTAGGGGTCACAGTCTCAGAATAAGGGGTCAGCCATTTAGGACTGAGATGAAGAGAAATTCTTCACTCAAAGGGTGTGAATCTTTGCAATTCTCGACCCCAGAGGGCTGTGGAAGCTCAGTCGCTGAGTATATTCAAGACAGAGATCGATAGATTATGAGACACTAAGGGAACCTAGGGATATGGGGAGAGTGCGGGAAGGTGGCATTGAGGTAGATCAACCATGATCTTACTGAATGGCAGAGCAGGCTCGAAGGGCCTACTCCTGCTCCAATTTCTTATGTTCTTAAGTGTACTCCGATGCAGATTTTTAATACAGATGTTCAATAAATATTTTAAATTATAAAGCATTTTAAATATATACTATAATATATTTTGCATATAAAATGATTAAAATTTTACAATTCCTGTTAACTTTTTCCATTATGTTCACATTTCTAATTTAAACTATCCATGTAACCTCATCAACCTGAAATGACACCCTCCCCTTAGTGGAGGTGCCTGTCTCACCACTGGTGCAACTACAGCATGTCAAATTTACATGACCAATATAAATGGGGACATCATTTTTTAAATGGGAAAATGAGAATAAGGACTTTGAAACAGGGACCGAACTATATTTGCAACCCTTGTCCAATTATGCTCCAGCCTTCTAACTCCACTTCTGAAGACTATATTTGGTTATGACTCCGTGTTACACCGCAGAAGATCAGTTAGTAATTATAATAAAGCACTTTAGATATACACAGCGCTTTTAAAACATTTAATGCTTTATAAGTGCATATTCTGTATGTAAACCATACTGTTGAAAGACTAGATAAGCTGGAATTGTTCCCCTTACAGCAGAAATGGTTATGGGGAAATTTAATAGAGATGCTCAAAATTATAAGGGGTTTGGATAGAGTAAATAAGGAGAAACTGTTTCCACTGACAGGAGGGTCAGTAACCAGGTGTCACAGATTTAAGATAATTGGCAAAAGAATCAGAGGCAAGTTGTGGAGAAGTCCCTGGAAAGGATGAACAGGCTGGGTCTCTTTTCTCTTGAAAAGAGAAGGCTGACCTAATAGAGGTCTTTAAAATTATGAAAGGTTTTGATAAAGAGTAGACACAGAGAGTGTTTCCACTTGTAGGGAAGAGCATAACAAAGCCATCAATATAAGATAGTCACCAAGAAATCAAATAGGCAAGTCAGCAAAAGCTTCTTTACCCAGAGTGAGAGAATGTGGAAATCAGTACCACAGGGAGTGTTTGAAGCAAATAATATATTCAAGAAGGAGTTAGATATATTTCTTAAGGCTAAAGGGATCAAGGGATATGGGGAGAAGGCAGGGACAGGGTACTGAATTTGGATGATCAGCCATGATCTTATTGAATGGTGGAGCAGGCTCGAGGGGCCGAATGGCCTACTCCTGCTCCTATCTTCTATGTTTCTATAAATGCATTTAAGGGGAAGCTAGATAAGCATATGAGGGAGAAGGGAATAGAAGGATATGCTGACAGTAGGTTAAAACAGGAGGAGGCTCGAATGGAGCATAAACACCGGCATGGACTAGTTGGGCCGAATGGCCTGTTCCTGTGCAGCATATCCTATGTAAGTTTTTTTTTAAAAACACAGCAAGTTATGATCTGGAATGTACTGCCTGAAAGGGCGGTGGAAGCAGATTCAATAATACCATTCAAAAGGGGATTGGAGAAATGCTTTTAAGGGGAAAAATTTGCATGGTTATGGGGAAAGAGCAGGGAGCAGTGGGGCTAATTGTAGAGCTCTTTCAGAGAGGCAGCACAGGCACAATGGGCCGAGTGGCCTCCTCCTGTGGTGTATGATACAAACAGAAGAATTAATTTTACATCTATAAACAGGACTGTGCACATAATAACTTTATTTTTAAATATAATTCCTATTATGTATGAGTGTGTGGGTGGGCGGGTGCTGCTGTACCTTTAAAGAATTTGAGAGCCAGACAGTAGAGTTCATTCAGGAGGAAGCCCCACTGTTTCTCCATCTCCTCGGCCTGGGTCTCCTGCTGCTCCTCTTCCCCAGTGGCGGCGGCCCGTCCATCCCCGGAGCCTGAGCCCGGCCCCGGGCCGCTCCCGGGCACGGCGGGACCGGGCTTGGGAAGAGCGTTGCCGAGCGAGGCCTGCTGCGGATTCTTCTCGTCGTCGTCGGTCAACGCTCCGTCCTCCGGGTCCGGGCTCAGCGTTAAACCGTCGATAGAGACTTCCAGTCGGCCGCTGCCGGAGCTGCCCTGGGCCGCCGCCATCATCTTCAGCATCGCCGCGGCGCTGCCGCTGGTCCCGCCCCCCTCCGGCCGAAGCCCCGCCCCCGCCACCTCACCAGGCCCCCGCGTCACTTCCAGTCCCGACCACCTCTCACACCGGAAGCACTGCCCCACCCACAGGGGTTGCTAGGAGACCGAGCAGTCAGGCCTTCAGTGACAGAAACACTGACAATCCCTGCCTGCACACTCTCCTCATGTAATTTCACATAATTAATTTCGTCATTTCATTTAATTAATTTTAGCTTTGGCTCATCTGCCCTAATTTCTGCTTATGTGGCTCGGTGTCATATTTTGTCTCATAATCGCTCCTGTGAAGTGCCTTGGGACATTTTACTACGTTAAAGGCGCTGTATAAATACAGGTTGTTGTTTTTGTGACTCACTTACAAAATAAACACAGCTTCCAGATTTTTTTTAAGAACTTGTATTTCTATAGCACCTTTCACAACCTCAGGACATCTCAAAGCTTTTTACAGCCAATGAAGTACTTTTGAAGTGTGGTCGCTGTTGTAATATGGGGAACATGGCAAGCTCCCACAAACAGCAATGTGATAATGACCAGATAATCTGTTTTAGTGATGTTGGTTCTGTAATGTATATACCTTTAAGGGGGGAACTATCTTTTACAGCTCATGTATACTGCAGTACCGGCAGTGACCACACCTGTATATAGCCCTGAGTAGAAATCTGGACAGACCAGTTCCATTGTGAGCCACGTTGAGTAAACACCTGTTGTACTGTTCTCCGCAGTCTGTGTCTTATTATACCCGGACACAACATTAGCAGAAAATAGTCTATTTATATATTCAGTCTTTGGGGAGGCTTCCTGATCCTTTCTGGATAGCGCCTTTCCCGAGTGTCTTGCTCTTGGTGCGGAGGCGATTCTGGCCCCCTGTCGTCGGTTCATCAGCTTCCGATGCTACTGTTTCTGGGGTAGATGCGACCTGTACGTCGAGTTCATCACCAGGTACGTATGGGCGAGGCATGGGGTTGACTTGTTCCTGTGACTCTAGGATCTGGTCAGCATGGCATCTCACGATGCTCTCCCCAACGTCCACTGTGTACACTAGTGGGCCCTGCCGTGTGCATATCGTTCCTGGCTGCCATTTTTCTGTTCAGTAGTCGCGGGCCAAGACTGGTTGCCCTACATTGAAGCTCCTTGTTGGCTTCTCATGGATGTGCTGGAATTGCTTACTCTCAACATCTCTTCGTACGTTTGGTCTGAGCAAATCCAGGCGAGATCTTAACCTTCGGTTAAAGAACATCATGGCTGGGGCCTGGTTGGTGACTGAATGTGTCGCATTCCGGTAGGCGAACAGGAAATTGTCCACCTTGTGCTGCAGCGGAATGTTGTCATTGTACATAGCCTTTATTGCCTTCTTAAAGGTTTGTACGAACCTCTCAGCCAATCCATTTGTGGCTGGATGATACGGGGCGGATGTGTAATGCCTTACCCCATTCTTTTTCAAGAACCTCCGGAACTCTTCGGACACAAACTGTGGTCCAGTTGGTAAACTACTACCATAAGTTCTTGCCAAATTTGTCTACAATACTACACCCACTGAACACCCTACTGCAAACTGGGGTGCCATGGAAGTGGAGTGACGAATGTAGACGAGCTTTCCAGAAGAGCAAAACACTAATCACATCGAAAGAGGTATTGGCCCATTACAACCCAGCATTACCAATTCGGTTGGCATGTGATGCGTCACCCTACGGCATTGGAGCGGTGCTGTCGCACAAATTCTCGGACGGCTCAGAGAGGCCAATAGCCTTTGCATCACGATCACTAACCTCAGCCGAGCGTAACTACGCCCAGATTGACAGGGAGGCCCTTAGCCTAGTGTGGGAAGTGAAAAAGTTCAATCACTATCTGCACGGGCAGAAATTCACCTTGCTGACAGATCACCAGCCTCTTGTCTCCATTTTTAATCCGAAGAAGGGCGTTCCGGTGATGACTGCGCAACGACTACAAAGATGGTCACTTTTTCTAGGGGCGCACCACTATGAGATTGAATATAAGGGCACGAAACAGCATGGAAATGCTGATGGGCTATCACGCCTGCCACTGCCTACTGCGGAGGAAGCACCAGCAGTGGATCCTGTCGAAATATTCCATTCGACTATAGTTGAATACCTACCGGTAACTAACGCTTGTATCGAAAAGGAAACCCGAAATGACCCGACACTGTCTCGGGTATATGATTTGACGGTGAAGGGATGGCCAGCACATGGCGACTCACTGTTGCCAGCATTCTCGACAAGGAGAGAACAGCTGTCAGTGTGCCGGGGGACCTTGATGTGTGGATCCTGAGTGGTAATTCCACCCAAGTTAAGGGATAGAGTGCTCAATGAGCTTCATGAGGGTCATTTGGGAGGGGTAAAAATGAAAAGCCTAGCCAGGGCTTATGTGAGGTGGCCGGGAATCGATAAACAAATCGAGGACCTGACCAAGAGTTGCTCAGGATGCCAGAAAGTCCAAAATGCACCACCACAGGCCCCTCTACACCCATGGGAGTGGCCCTCATCTCCATGGCAACGGGTGCATATTGATTTTGCTGGTCCATGGACTCAATGTTTTTAATAGCCGTGGATGCGCACTCGAAATGGCCTGAGGTCATCAAAATGTCCTCCACCACCACGGAGAAAACTATTGCAGTCCTACGGACCATTTTTGCCAGGAATGGCTTGCCAGAACAGATTTGCTCCGACAACGGACCACAGTTTGTGTCCGAAGAGTTCCGGGAGTTCTTGAAAAAGAATGGGGTAAGGCATTACACATCTGCCCCGTATCATCCAGCCACAAATGGATTGGCTGAGAGGTTCGTACAAACCTTTAAGAAGGCAATAAAGGCTATGTACAATGACAATATTCCGCTGCAGCACAAGGTGGACAATTTCCTGTTCGCCTACCGGAATGCGACACATTCAGTCACCAACCAGGCCCCAGCCATGATGTTCTTTAACCGAAGGTTAAGATCTCACCTGGATTTGCTCAGACCAAACGTACGAAGAGATGTTGAGAGTAAGCAATTCCAGCAGATCCATGAGAAGCCAACAAGGAGCTTCAATGTAGGGCAAACAGTCTTGGCCCGCGACTACTGAACAGAAAAATGGCAGCCAGGAACGATATGCACACGGCAGGGCCCACTAATGTACACAGTGGACGTTGGGGAGAGCATCGTGAGACGCCATGCTGACCAGATCCTAGAGTCACAGGAACAAGTCAACCCCATGCCTCGCCCATACATACCTGGTGATGAACCCGATGTACAGGTCGCATCTATCCCAGAAACAGTAGCATCGGAAGCTGATGAACCAACCGACGACAGGGGGCCAGAATCGCCTCCGCACCAAGAACAAGACACTCGGGAAAGGCGCTATCCAGAAAGGATCAGGAAGCCTCCCCAAAGACTGAATATATAAATAGACTATTTTCAGCTAATGTTGCATGTTAAAAGTGTTAATTGTAATTAGTTTGATATTTAATTGTTAAATGAGTGTTATAGTACTGTTAATCTAAAAGGGGAGGAATTGTAATGTATATACCTTTAAGTGGGGAACTATCTTTTACAGCTCATGTATACTGCAGTACCGGCAGTGACCACACCTGTATATAGCCCTGAGCAGTAATCTGTACAGATCAGTTCCACTGTGAGCAAACACCTGTTGTACCATTCTCCGCAGTCTGTGTCTTATTATACCCGGACACAACAGGTTGACCAGGAGAACTCCCCTGCTCTTCTTCAAAATAGTACTACGGGATCTTTTACAACCACCTGAGAGAGCAGATGGGGCATTGGTTTAACATTTCATCCAAAAGATGGCATTTCCGACAGTGCTGCACTGCCTCAGTACTTCACAGTCTAGATATTGTGCTCAAGTTTCTGGAGTGGGGCTTGAATCTACAACTTTCTAACTCGGGCGAGAGTGTTACTACTTAAAAATAAAACTGTATAGTTATCTAACTGTATAAAAGTTTTCTCAGCCAAACGCACAGGTTTCTGTCACACTTGAAAAAGGAATTTCCAATCTATAGAGGAAGTAGGGTTGCCAGTTCTGTTTTGATGTGCTCCTGGAGGCTTGAACACATGGGGGTAGATCTTGACTTTGTGCGATCGTGTAAAACGGGTGATAGCGAGTCAGCAGCCTGTTTTACCTCTCCCAATTTTTATTTCCATTGAAGTCAATGGGCTGCCAATTTGCTATCACCTGTTTTATACTATCACACAAAGTCAATGTTTACTTTCTGCCTCATAAGAACATAAGAATTAAGAGCAGGAGTAGGCCATATGGCCCCTCAAGCCTGCTCCGCTAGACAATAAGATCATGGCTGATGTTTGACCTCAAGTCCGTTTTCCCGCCTGATCCCCATATCCCTTGATTCCATTAGAGTCCAAACATCTATCTATCTCAGCCTTGAATATACTCAATGACTGAGCATCCACAGCCCTCTGGGGTAGAGAATTCCAAAGATTCACAACCCTCTGCGTGAAGAAATTTCTCCTCATCTCGGTCCTAAATAGCCAACCCCTAATTCAGAGACTGTGACCAATGTTCCCTGTAATTTTCTTTGGCGCGCACGGCCCTTTTAAGGGGCTGTGCAGCCCATTCAAAATACCGTATATGCACGGTTTTTGCATATTAAAGTTGGCAAGCCGGTTGCATGGGTTCCTTAAAGGGAACATTGACTGTGACCCCTAATTCTAGACTCTCCAGCCGAGGGAAACATCCTCCCAGCATCTACCCTGTCAATTACCTTAAGAATTTTATATGCTACAAGAACATAAGAAATAAGAGCAGGAGTAGACCATAAATTGATGCTATCGCAGCAATGCTCGGCGGCAGTCAGTAAAGCGAATTAGATGTTGGGATTTATTAAAAGGTGAATATTGTGCCGAAATAGTGCGACGTGGAGTTCCAGCTCCATTGACATCAGTCTGCTTTTGTTTGACGGATTGTTATCCACGTGTGAAGTGAGGTTCTGCCTGTCGGCACGTCTTGAACCATTCCCGACCTATCTTGCTCTCACCCATAATTCACACGCGTCCACTTGTTAAACTTGTATAGAACCTTGGTAGAATCACACTTGGGAGTAATGTGCATACTTCTGGTCTCCACATTATAAAAGGGATATAGAGGCACTGGAGAAGGTGCAAAAAGATTTACTTTCGAATGCTACCAGAACGGACTTCACTTGGCCAGTGCTGGGACTAGAATCCTGGCGAATCGAATAACTAGGGCTGTAGAGAGGGCTTTAAACTAATTAGTGGGGGGGAGATTTTAAGAGAGCGAAAAATAAAAATGACAGCGGAGAAGGCTAATAGAGCAAGGTAGCAGTGGGGGAATTAAAAACCAGAGCGTGTCAGGAAGGGACAGAATGTATATAATGATAAAGGTAAAGTAGTAAAAGGGGTAAAAGCAGGAATAAATTGTCAGAAAGCATATTTGAAAGTTCTTTATCTGAATGCACGCAGCATTCATAACAAAATTGACGAGTTGACGGTGCAAATAACTACACATGGGTATGATCTGGTGGCCATTACGGAAACATGGCTGCAAGATAATCATGACTGAGAACTAAACATACAAGAGTATTTGACAATTAGGAAGGACAGACAGGAAGGAAAGGGAGGTGGGGTTGCTATGTTAATCAAGGATGGAATCACTGCAATAGTCAGAAATGATATTGGGTCAAAGGATCAGGATAGTGAAACAGTTTGGGTGGAGATAAGGAATAATAAGGGGAAAAAGTCACTAGTGGGCGTAGTCTATAGGCCTCCTAACAGTTGCAACTCTGTTGGTCGGAGTATAAATCAGGAAATAGTTGGGGCTTGTAATATGGGAACAGCTATAATCATGGGGGATTTTAACTTTCATATTGACTGGACTAATCAAATTGGGTATGGCAGCATTGAGGAAGAGTTCATAGAGTGTATTAGGGACGGGTTCCTTGAGCAGTATGTAACTGAACCAACCAGGGGGCAGGCAATCTTAGATCTGGTCCTGTGTAATGAGACAGGATTAATAAAAAATGTCCTAGTAAAGGATCCCCTTGGAATGAGTGACCATAATATGGTTGAATTCCAAATTCAGTTTGAGGGTGAGAGAGTTGGATCTCAAACCAGCGTACTAAGCTTAAATAAAGGAGACTATGAAGGTATGAGAGTAGAATTGACTAAAGTGGACTGGGAAAACCGATTAAAGTGTAAGACAGTACACGAGCAGTGGTCTACATTCAAGGAGATATTTCACATCTTTCAAGATAAATATATTCCACTGAGGAAAAAGGGGAGTAAAAGAAAAGACAGCCATCCGTGGCTTAGTAAAGTAATAAAGTATAGTATTCGACTGAAAACAAGGGCATATAAATTAGCCAAATCTAGTGGGAGGATAGAAGATTGGGAAGCATTTAAAAGCCAGCAAACAATAACTAAAAGATTAATTAAGAAAGGGAAGATAGATTATGAAAGTAAACTAGCAAAAAATATAAAAACAGATAGCAAGAGTTTCTACAGCTATATAAAAAGAAAAAGGGTGGCTAAAGTGAACGTTGGTCCCTTAGAGGATGGGACCGGGAAAGTAGTGGTGGGGAACATGGAGATGGCAAAGACGCTGAACAAATATTTTGTATCAGTCTTTACAGTAGAGGACACTAAAAATATCCCAACACTGGACAAACAGGGGGCAATTGGGGGGGAGGAGCTAAACACGATTAAAATCACTAAAGAGATGGTACTCAGTAAAATAATGGGACTTAAGGTGGATAAATCCCCCGGACCTGATGGCCTACATCCTAGGGTCTTGAGAGAAGTGGCGGTAGGGATTGTGGATGCATTGGTGATCATTTTCCAGAACTCCCTGGACTCAGGAAAGGTCCCGGCAGATTGGAAAACTGCTAATGTAACACCCTTATTTAAGAAGGGAAGTAGACAAAAAGCTGGAAACTATAGACCAGTTAGCCTAACATCTGTGGTTGGCAAAATGTTGGAGTCCATTATTAAGGAATCAGTATCAGAGCATTTGGATAAACATAATTTAATAGGACAGAGTCAGCATGGTTTTACGAAGGGGAAGTCATGTTTGACAAATTTGCTCGAATTCTTTGAGGATGTAACATACAGGGTGGATAAAGGGGAACCAGTGGATGTAGTGTATTTGGACTTCCAAAAGGCATTTGACAAGGTTCCACACAGATTACTGATCAAGATAAAAAATCACGGGATTGGGGGTAATATACTGGCATGGGTGGAAGATTGGCTATCTAACAGAAAACAAAGAGTTGGGATAAATGGTTCGTTCTCGGGCTGGCAATCAGTAACTAGTGGTGTCCCACAGGGATCAGTGCTGGGACCCCAACTCTTTACAATCTATATTAACGATTTGGAGGAAGGGACCGAGTGCAACATATCCAAGTTTGCCGACGATACAAAGATGGGAGGGAAAGCAGTGAGTGAGGAGGACATAAAAAACCTGCAAAAGGACATAGACAGGCTAAGTGAGTGGGCAGAGATTTGGCAGACGTAATATAGTGTTGGAAAGTGTGAGGTTATGCACTTTGGCAGAAAAAATCAAAGAGCAAGTTATTATCTAAATGGAGAGAAACTGCAAAGTGCTACAGTACAAAGGGATCTGGGGGTCCTGGTGCATGAAACACAAAAAGTTAGTATGCAGGTGCAGCAGGTGATCAGGAAGGCCAATGGAATCTTGGCTTTTATTGCAAGGGGGATGGAGTATAAAAACAGGGAAGTCTTGCTGCAGTTATACAGGGTATTGGTGAGGCCACACCTGGAATACTGCGTGCAGTTTTGGTTTCCATATTTAAGAAAAGATATACTTGCTCTCGAGGCGGTTCAGAGAAGGTTCACTCGGTTGATTCCAGAGATGAGGGGGTTGACGTATGAGGAAAGGTTGAATAGGTTGGGACTCTACTCACTGGAGTTCAGAAGAATGAGAGGCGATCTTATCGAAACATATAAGATTGTGAGGGGGCTTGATCGGGTGGATGTGGTGAGGATGTTTCGACTGATGGGTGAGACTAGAACTAGGGGGCATAATCTTAGAATAAGGGGCTGCCCTTTCAAAACTGAGATGAGGAGAAACTTCTTCACTCAGAGGGTAGTAAATCTATGGAATTTGCTACCCCAGAGAGCTGTGGAAGCTGCAACATTAAATAAATTTAAAATGGAGATAGACATTGTCCTAGCAGATAAGGGAATTAGGGGTTACAGGGAGAGGGCAGGGAAGTGGACGTGAGTCTAGATTCGGATCAGCCATGATCCTATTGAATGGCGGAGCAGGCCCGAGGGGCCGTATGGCCTACTCCTGCTCCTATTTCTTATGTTCTTAACCGAGAGGTTATAACTATCAGGAAAGATTGAACAGGCTGAGGCTCTTTTCTCTAGGAAAGAGGCTGAGAGGTGAACTGATAGAGGTCTTTAAGATTATAAAAGGGTTTTTTATTAGGGTAGACGTAGAGGAAATGTTTCCATTTGCCAGCGAGAACAGATCTAGGGGCCATAAATATAAGATACTCACTAATAAGTCCAATAGGGAGTTCAGGAGAAACCTCTTTACCCAGAGAATGGCTAGCATGTGGAACTTGCTACTACAAGGAGTAGTTGAGGTGAATAGCATGGATGCATTCAAGGGGAGGCTAGATAAGCACATGTGGGAGAAAGGAATAGAAAGATATGTTGATGGGGTTAGATGAAGAGGGACGAGAGGAGGCTTGTCAACACCGGTATGGACCTGTTGGGCCGAATGACCTGTTTCTGTGCTGTAACACTTTGCGGCAGAGGTTACTGGATATTAATCAGGAGCAGGAATCCCCTCCCACATATTATTATTTTACAATTCTCCTTCCCCCACTATTCCAGCTCAGGCCTAGGGAACAAGCACAGGGCCTTTGCTGGGGGGGGGGGCGAGAGGGGGTCACTTTCAGTTTCAGCAGTAGTTAAGACTTGCATTTATATAACGTCTTTCACAACCGTAGGATGTCCCGAAGCGATTCACAGCCAATTAAGTACTCTTAAAGTGTAGTCATTGTTGTAATGTGCGCACAATGGAGAATCTGTTTTTTTTATAGTTATGTTAGTTGAGGGTTAAATATTGGCCAGGGCACAATTCCCCTTTCTCTTCCTCAAAACAGTGCCCATGGAAATTATTATGTCCATCTGAGATGGGGCCTCGATTTAACCTCTCCTCCTGCAGTAGTGCTCCCTCGGTACTGCAGTGGAGTATCAGCCTGGATGTTTGTGCCCAAGTCTCTGGAGTAGGGATTTGAACCAGCGACCTTCTGATTCAGGCGAGAGTGCTACCACACTGAGCCATGGCTGACAGGTAGTTATACACAAATCCTGATTGTACTTACCGTTGACTTCTAGGACAATCGGGCGGGGCGGCCGATCCATTCCCGCCTCGATCTCATCCCACCGCCGAAACCGATAATCGGCCCCTTGGGGAAATCTTCCCTCACCCGTTTTCAAACACTCAGTGTAATAGAGGGGGAAACAACACGATGGATTCACACAAGCACACACTGTACGAGTGCATTCAAGTGTTTTAATTTGTTTCAATTATGTTTTTTTTGTGTGTATGGCTTTTACATAAAGCTCGCCACACAACGCAATCAGTAAAATCTTCACAGAGAGGCACAAAGAGATCACCGCCTGACAAACACACACACACACACGTCGACTCTGGCAATGTGCTCACAGTCTGTAAACATGTATTGCTCATAACCGAGTGTCAAACTCCAGGTCAAGATCCGAGGCAATGATTGAGGGGCCGGGGGGATCGGGTGATATGAGCAGCGATCATGTAAAGGCTATTTTTTTGCGGCTTACATTTTATTACAATCTATTATTCACTCCTTTGCTTGGTGATTTGTCAAGTTTCTCCTGCTCGCTCTCACTGGCTGGAGGCTGACCGACCGGCTGGGGACAGGCGGTTGTCAAGCGAGGCCCCGGAGCGGCCGAGCCAAGGTTCCCCCCGCCCGCCGGATCCCGGGTCGCCAGGCTGGGAAAGGGGTGAATACCGGCCAGCGCATTCCCAGGGGGAGCGCTGCTTCAGAGAGAAGGCCGAAGATGTTAAGGGACGGACCTCGGTCTCCATCTCGGACCCGCTGGTGTGGAAGCGGCGGCGGTCACCGCCAAACACCGCCGGCGGGTTCCGCCCAACCTGCGCCATCGTGTCCCCGACGACCCGAGGCGATGGGTCTGCGACCTCCTCCTCCTCGTCCTCCGCCTGGCTTGATGCTCTGAATGGGCCGGGTTGGCCCTCTCTCACTCGCCACTGGTATCCAGCGTCGGACGGTCTGGGGCCCTCAGCCAAAGCCGCGGCCCCCTGGGCCAGGAGCGGACGGCTGGGCCCCTCCAGCACGCCGGAGGCTCGGGCCTGCTCGGGGCCGTCACTAGGCAACGGCGGGCCTGGCTGAGCCTTTGGCCCGCCACTGGTCTCCGTGTCCTGGCGGCGGCGTTTCGCCCGTCGGTTTTGGAACCACACCTGCGGATCAACCAGAGTTTAATTAGCAGAGCTGTCAGTGGGGGGAGCGGCCTCGGCATGGGGCGCAGCACCCACCCCACCATGAGGGAAGGCTGAGCCAGCCGGGGTTCCTGCTGCCCGATTGCTGGCCCATTGCTAGTTCTTCTTCTTCTTAGGCAGCCCCTTGGAACCGAGGATGACTTGCTTCCACATTAAAAATGAGCTCGCATGTGACTGATGAGTTGAGTCCAATGTGGGACCTACAGTCTCTGTCACAGGTGGGGCAGACAGTGGTTGAAGGGGCGGGTGGGTGGGGTGCTTGTGTTGACGTGCGCTCCTTGCGCTGCCTAGTTATGGTGTGTGTGTGTGGGGCTGAGGGCCAGGACAGGACAGCGGCTGGGCTGGGCTGTGACGGCCCTTGTAGTCGAATAGCCTGCTGACGTTCACTGTCAGGCTTTCAAAGTACCCCAGCGGGAGGAGTCGACTTATTTCCTTCCCGGAGGTACTGCCTTGTTGCTAGGGTGCCCTCTCTCCCCAACACCTTGCTCAAGTTGCCATTCCTCACATGTTGGACAGACTAAGTGTTATAATAGCAAAATACTGCAGATGCTGGAAATCTGAAATAACAACAGGAAATGCTGGAAATACTCAGCAGGCCAGGCAGCATCCGTGGAGATAGAAACAGAGTTAACGTTTCAGATCTGGGACCTTTCATCATGATGAATGATGAAGGGTCCCAGACCTGAAATGTTAAGACTGTTAAGTGTTGATGGGCTATTCCACTAAGCAGGGCATCACCAGCAAATCCTCGCTTGAAGTCCCCACTCGCAAGTTTCCTCAGCGAGGGGCTACTCCATAACAATCAGGAGCGGGAACCCTGGCTGACTTTTTTTTCCTCTTTCTCTCCCTCTCCATAACCCAGTGGTGCTGAGGCCAATTGTAACAGTCTCTACCCCTGCGATCGGTGGAGAGACCAGAGACGGACCTGGGACTTTTTCCTGATCTGCACGGCACTTGTCAGCTAAGTTACCAGGACAATAGGTAGCAAATAATTCAACAACAAAAACCAACGTCCTCACTTTGTCAACGCACTGGTTAGGCCTCAGCTGGAGTATTGTGTCCAATTCTGGGCCTCACACTTTAGGAAGGATGTCAAGCAATGTTCCCTCTAATTTTTTGGGGGCCCCATGGCCCCTTTAATGGACTGCGCGGCCCATTCAAAAATCTGTGCATGCACGGTTTTTCCATTTAAAAGCCAGCTGGGGCTCATCGGCTGCGCAGGAGCTCCAGAGCGCTGCGCGTCCACACAGCTTAAAGGGAACATTGATGTCAAGGCTTGGAGAGGATGCAGAGAAGTTTTACTAGAATGATATCAGAGTTGAGGGACTTCAGTTATGTGGAGAGACTGGAGAAGCTGGGATTGTTCTCCTTAGAGCAGAGAAGGTTAAGGGAAAATTTGATAGAGGTGTTCAAAATCATGAAGGGTTTTGATAGAGTAAGTAAGGAGAAACGGTTTCCACTGGCAGCAGGGTCTGTAACCAGAGGACACAGATTTATGATAATTGGCAGAAGAACCAGAGGCGAGATGAGGAGAAATGTTTTTACACTGCGATTTATGACCTGAAATACACTGCCTGAAAGGGTGGTGGAATCAGATTCAATAGTAACTTTCTAAAGGGAATTGGATAAATATTTGAAAAGGAAAAATTAGCAGGGCTATGGGGAAAGAGCAGGGGAGTGGGACTAATTGGCAGCTCTTTCAGAGAGGCAGCACGGGTACAATGGGTCGAATGGCCTCCTTCTGTGCTGTAAGATTCTATGATTCTACAAACAAACCAATGGTGCGGGGACTTACGTGAATTCTGGACTCTGGCTGACCGATCAGCTCCGCCAAGGTCTCTCGGAGGTAAATGTTGGGATATCTATTGGAGCTGAAAACCGACTCCATTGCGAGAATTTGTTTCTGGGTGAAGCTCGTACGTTTTCTCCTCTGGAACTTCAATCCCACCTCTCCATGGGTGACAGAGGAAGAGGTTTCTGACCACTGCCCCATGAACTGAGAGAAACCTGTTTTTCAATTAAAAAATATATATACTCATCAGCATTTAGTTCCCTCTAACCTTCTGT
Organism: Somniosus microcephalus; assembly: GCF_052327205.1. Taxonomy (NCBI): domain Eukaryota; kingdom Metazoa; phylum Chordata; class Chondrichthyes; order Squaliformes; family Somniosidae; genus Somniosus; species Somniosus microcephalus. The sequence continues at coordinate 229,993,588 of NC_140995.1, forward strand.
CCTACCCCCCCCACCCCGGCATGGCACCGACTCCTTGTGAAAGTTCGATACCTTGTACATTATTCAATATTTGTTGGGGTCCCCTGCAGTTCATACAATCATAGAATGATACAGCGCAGAAGGAAGCCATTCGGCCCATCATGCTTGTGCCGGCTCTTTTGCAAGAGCTCTCCAATACATAGGATATACAGCACAGAAACAGACCAGACCATTCAGCCCAACCAGTCCATGCCAGCGTTTATGTGCCACTCGAGCTTCCTCCTGTCTTTCCTCATCTAACTATCAACCCTCTATTCCCTTCTCCCTCTTTATATTGCTTATCTAGCCTCCCCTTAAATGCATCTATACTATTCGCTTCAGCCACTCCCTGTGGTAGCGAGTTCCACATTCTCACCACTCTGAGTAAAGAAGTGTCTTCTGAATTCCCTATTGGATTTCTTGCTGACTATCTTATATTGATGGCCTCTAGTTATGCTCTTCCCCACAAGTGGAAACACTCTCTCTGTATCCACTCTATCAAAACTGTAGTGTATGTACCCGTCTACCTTTAAGAGAACTATTGTATGTAACCGTTCACCTTTAAGAGAACTACTTTAGGTGTGGCACTACTTGTTTGGCTTCTGTATACTGTAATACCGACGGTGACCACACCGGTATATAAGTGTTGTGGCATGATTCCTTGGGCAGATTCGCCCTGACCTTCGAATAGTAAAGACCTGTTTGTTTGTTATTCCTGAAGTCTGTGTTGTTATTAACTGTACAACCCACAGACTTTACAGTGGCGACGAGTCCGATCGTACCCTGCGGCAAGACTACCAAAGCAACTAAAGAGCGTCGAAGAGAGGCAACCGCCCTCGTCGTTCTGCTGGAAGAAAACACGAGGCTGCAGCAATAGAAAGGAGGAAGACTTTAGCAACAAAAGCTTCCATCAGCAACAGGCACTGACTACCCTTCTACCACGGTGCGGAGTGAGCCGATCAGCAGGAAACAAGGCGGCCGCGGAGACTGTGAGTAGGGAAAAGTGTAACGAAATCCGGAGGATAAGGGCTGTGCACTCGACCACGGTCGAGGGGGAGCAGAGCTGGTCAGGAAGGCGGGTCCAACGGCGTCGTGAGATAGCCGGACCGCGATCGGCGGGAAAAGCCGGGCAGCGACCGAAGCCACGAAGCGCTGAGACCGGGAGCAGGCGCGGGAAGAGAGAAACTCAGCCGCAGCCGGGGAGGGAAGCACTGGACTGCGTGAGGGCTGGGAGGCGAACGGGAGCCGGGCGTGTGGGAGAGGCAGAGCCGACCAAAGGAGGCTGTGCGAGAGCCAGTCCAGCGGCTGAACTGTTCTCCACCAACGGGGTACCCAGCGCCGGTAGAGCCGTGCGAGCGGGAGAGAAAGACAGAGCCGAGTAAGGGGAGCTGTGCGGAAGCCAGCCCAGCGGCTGAACCTGTCCGCTGTGGGGAAAGCGTACCCCTCCCACCAGGGAAGAAACGCGGGAAGCCGCCATTAGGCGGAGAAGATGACAGACGCGGGAGACCGCCATTGAAGGGGCGGGGAGAGAAGGAAAGAGCGGGAAACCGCCATTTTCGCGGGAAAAACCGCCATCTTAGAAATAAATAAATAATAAATAAGAATTTAAAGAAATACTTGTGCTGCTCCCAAGGAAAGGAAGATGCCTAAGCGAGGGAATATTAACGATTTTAATTCTGAGATAGAAGACTGGGCCACGTACGTGGAACGCATCGAGATCTATTGTGAAGCCAACAAAATAGAGGAAGACGACAAAGCGATAACATTGCTAAACTCGATGGGCGCAAAGACATACGGGCTCTTGAAGCATCTACTAGCACCAGCTAAACCGGCCGATCAGACTTTCGAAGGGATTGTGGCTGTTCTGAAGGACCACTTGAACCCCACACCGTTGATGTTGGCTGAACGATTCAAATTCTATGCAAGAACGCAATGGAAAGACGAAAGCAACGCGGAATATTTGGTCGAACTGCGTAGGCTAGCGAAATGCTGCCAGTTCGGAGGGAATCTGACAGAGGCACTGCGAGACAAGTTCGTATGCGGATTGTCCAAGGAAGGGACACAAAAGCGACTACTCGAAGAGAACGACCTCATACTTGACAGGGCTGTCCTTATAGCCGCATCGCACGAAGCCGCAGCGAAAGGAACGGCGAAAATGCAGCTAAAGGCGGCGGCACTCGGGGTGGACCAAATTACCTCAAGTACAACAAAATGCTATCGTTGTGGGAAGACAACACACGACCAGAATCAATGCTGGTTTAAGAACCAAGAATGTAGGAAATGTGGCAAACTGGGTCACATCGCTAAGGTATGCCGGTCAGGGAAGAAGACCAACAACCAAAGGAAGCCACCACAAGAAAAGTACAACAAGGTACACAAGGTGGCTGAGAAGAGTTCAGACGAACAGAATTCAGACTCAGACCCAAACAGCCAGGAGCTGGGTAGTCTGAGAATTCACAGTGTGAGTAAGGAAGCTGACCTACAAACTATCTGGGTCATACTAAAAATAGCTGGAGTCCAAGTAAGAATGGAGTTGGACACTGGATCAGCTCTATCAGTCATAAATCGAAGGGACTACCACCGGCTATTCTCTCACATACCCTTAAGAAATACCAAGTTCGTATTGCAGACATACACGGGGCATAAGGTATACCCCATGGGGAAGATAAGAGTCAAGGTGAGAGATAGGGGTAAAGAACACCCAAGAATGAACTTGTACGTATTATCTGAGGGAGGACCACCACTTCTAGGACGAGAGTGGATCAAGAAAATAGACATGGAATGGCACTATCTAAAAGCCATAATGAGTGAGGACTCAGTGCAAGCTATCAGCTCAGATTCTGAAACGGATGACGATAAGACCAACTCAAATATGGAAGACAAGGCTAAAATGAACTTGCCGACTATGGTGGAGAAAACGAAGACATGCATAAAGGCTTATGCTACCGAGAAGAATAAAGCTTCAGAGCAGAACTCCAGTTTGACAGAGAATTCTGAGCCTGTTCAAGTTAAGGACTTATCCACGACGGAAGAACACCGAACTCGAACTCAAACTTATTTCAAAGTACGACAACAATTAGAACAGTTGAGTTACCGTCTCGTACAAGAGATGAAAACAATGGAAAAGTTCTGGGACACCGAATGGGAGAACCTGGAATGACAGCAGAGGCAGCTAGCTCAAGCAAAGAGCGACCATAGAGCCATCGTGACCAATTACCGATCACATCTCCCTTATGATGTTCAGGAGTTAGAATATTTGCATGATCTAGAGATACAGCATAAAGGCAAACCACACTACACTGAGGATTTTGTTCTGCAATTGGAGACGGAGCTAGTGCAAGCAAGGTTAAGAGAAGCTGAATCGCAGTGTGCACTTAAAGATATGCAGAAAAAAATCTTGGACATGGAAAAGAGAAACGCTTCTTTACCTGATGTGAATAATGTGGCCATGTTGCAAGAGGAGCTTATAGGGGCGAAACTGAAAGAAGCTAAGCAAAGGATGTTGGAACTTGAAACACAGAACCAAATCAGCAGTAACCAGCTATGTCGAGCAGAGAAGGAGTGCTATGGTCTACATGAGAAGGTGCAATATCTCTCAGCCCAGAATAAGGGACTACTCACTCAGTTAAATGAAAGTAATCGGAAAATGGCTGAGATAGACTGCAAGAATAAAGAAGATTTGATGGCAGTGAGACTTCGAGAGGCAGATAGCATAGCAGCCTTGGCTGAACTCCAACAGGAAATTGCGAAAGAAGCAAATGAAGAGGAATCTTCAGGAAGCCAGGATGTTATTCCAGTTCTTCTCTACGACTCCTTACAAGCAGAGTGTGAGAAGTTGAAAGAACAGTATGAACAGGCCCAGGCTACAATTCTGGAGGGGGTTAACTCGGCAACCTCCGAAAAGCTAGTTTCAGTAGAAGCATATGAACAACTAAAGGTTGAACATGAGCAAGAAGTCCAAAGGCTGCAGGAAATTCTTGATGAGCTCAAGGCCAAGACAGACTCATCGGTAGAAGTTCCATCCATAGATGAGAAATTAGAGGTGAAAGACATGGCAGAACATGAAAGACCAGATGTCCAAGAACTCATAAAAATATTGAAGGAAACCCAAGACAAATATGAGGCGGCAATGTCCGAGGTTCAACAACTTGAAGAACAGATTCAACTGGGAATCCTTTCAGTGGAAGAAAAGGAAACTGTAAGAAACACAGAGACTGTAAGAATGGTCCCTGAACATGAGCTAGAGAGCATCAGGGCGCAACTTTTCCGAGCGCTGAAAGCCAGAGTACAAGAGGAACAGAAGGTGGAAGCATTGGAGGAAAAGGTGGATGAAATGGAGAAGACTCTGATCCACAGTGTTCCCGTGGAAGAGTTAACGGTCAGCCAACTCCTTCATATGCTGAGGGAAAAGACTGCAATGGGAACAATCTGAACACGAGCTTCAATCTTCAACGGGAAGGAGTTCGGAGCTCTCAAAAGTTTGGGAAATAGCTGAGGTTGCAAAACAGACTTTACTGGGATGCCAAAAGTACGCTGAATCGCGTCTATGTGAACAACAGAATGTTGAAACAGCTGCTCCAGTAGAAGGATTGAATAGCCCGATCAATCAATCCCCGAGGGAAGGGGAAGTATTGAAATCACAAATGAGGTCATTAGTGAAGGATTTGCAGGAAACCCAGGAAGAGCGGGATGAAGATGAATGCATGAAGAAGTCTTTTCAAGAAAGATGTCTAGGGAAGGAATCACAGTCAGCTAACGTCCAGATGGGTAAGGAGGAAGTAGAAGGCCCTCTCGCTGGCCTAACTCAGGACGAACCCGAATATTACCATGACCTGTTGAGTGACACTGAATATTACGAGGATGTGGTCTGCCCAGTTTGTGATGAAAACTCCCAAAGTGCCGAAATCAGGATGAAGCACTTAAAGTCGAAGGAACATAGAGAGTTGGTGGCGCTACAGCTGGCAGCTGATAAGGGAGCCCCGAGAGTCTCCAAAAAGCAGAAAAGAAAAAGAAGAAGCAGAAGATGATAACTATCGCAAATATTATCACTTCTACCAGATCATGCGTGGACCCTACGAAAGGAGTTAAATCAGTTGGGAAGTAGGAAAATATCAAGGCAACCCAGTTGTTGTAAAAGTCAGCACTGCTGGTTCAGCAGGACGAAAGTTCAAGCTGTTACGTCAAGAAAAGGATATGGAGGAGTCACGCTAGCAATGTGAACCATCTACACCAAAGAGATGTTGTTCGGACCGAGTCAAGATCAGAGACTGAATCTGTGAACTGTTCCCGCAGAGACTGAACCTGTGAACTGTTTCCCACCGAGACTATGTCTGTAAATTGTTTTATATGAAGTTGAAGATATGTTATGTTTAATGGGGACTCTGTATGTAATAAGCTAAAAAGGGAGGATTGTAGTGTATGTACCCGTCTACCTTTAAGAGAACTATTGTATGTAACCGTTCACCTTTAAGAGAACTACTTTAGGTGTGGCACTACTTGTTTGGCTTCTGTATACTGTAATACCGACGGTGACCACACCGGTATATAAGTGTTGTGGCAGGATTCCTTGGGCAGATTCGCCCTGACCTTCGAATAGTAAAGACCTGTTTGTTTGTTATTCCTGAAGTCTGTGTCGTTATTAACTGTACAACCCACAGACTTTACAAAAACCTTTCATAATTTTAAAGACCTCTATTAGGTCACCCCTCAGCCTTCTCTTTTCAAGAGAAAAGCGACCCAGCCTGTTCATCTTTTCCTGATATGTATAACAATTAGTCCCAAACCCCCCATCTCTTTCCCCATACCCATAGCCCTGCAAATTTTTTCCCTTCAAGTATTTCTCCTTGTTTAAAAAATCGTGCAAGGATAAACCCAGCAACTACGGGCCAGTCAGCTTAACCTTGGTGGTGGGGAAGCTTTTAGAAACGATAATCTGGGTCAAAATTAAGAGTCACTTAAACAAGTGTGGATTAATTAAGGGAAGCCAGCATGGATTTGTTAAAGGCAAATTGTGTTTAACTAACTTGATTACATTTTTTGATGAGGTAACAGAGAGGGTTGATGAGGGCAATGTGGTGGTGTACATGGACTTCCAAAAGGCGTTTGATAAAGTGCCACATAATAGGCTTGTCAGCAAAGTTGAAGCCCATGGAATAAAAGGGACAGTGGCATCATGGATACAAAATTGGCTAAGGGACAGGAAACAGAGAGTAGTGGTGAACAGTTGTTTTTCGGACTGGAGGAAGGTACACAGTGGTGTTCCCCAGGGGTCGGTACTAGGACCACTGCTTTTCTCCATATATATTAATGATTTGGACTTAGGTCAGGTGTACAGGGCACAATTTCAAAATTTGCAGATGACACAAAACTTGGAAGTATAGTGAACAGTGAGGAGGATAGTGATAGACTTCAAGAGGACATAGACAGGCTGGTGGAATGGGCGGACACGCGGCAGATGAAGTTTAACGCAGAAAAGTGTGAAGTGATGCATTTTGGCAGAGAGCCAGCAAGAGCACTCCAGCTAGTCCCACTCCCCCGCCCTTTCTCTGTAGCCCTGCAAAATTTTTTCCTTCAGGTACTTATCCAATTCCCTTTTGAAAGCCACTATTGAATCTGCCTCCACCACCCTTTCAGGCAATGCATTCCAGATCCTAACCACTCGCTGTGTAAAAAAGTTTTCCCTCATGTCGCCTTTGGATCTTTTGCCATCACCTTAAATCTGTGTCCTCTGGTTCTCGACCCTTCCGTCAGTGGGAACAGTTTCTCTCTCTCTACTCTGTGTAGATCCCTCATGATTTTGAACATCTCTATCAAATCTCCTCTCAATCTTCTCTGCTCCAAGGAGAACAACCCCAGTTTCTCCAGTCTATCCACTTATCTTAACGGCAATAGATTGGGAAAAGGGGAAGTGCAACAAGACCTGGGTGTCCTTGTGCACCAGTCACTGAAGGTAAGCATGCAGGTGCAGCAGGCGGTTAAGAAGGCAAATGGTATGTTGGTCTTCATAGCGAGAGGATTCGAGTACAGGAGCAAGGAAGTCTTGCTGCAGTTGTACAGGGATTGGTGAGCCCACACCTTGAGTATTGTGTGCAGTTTTGGTCGCCTTATCTGCCATGGAGGGAGTGCAGCGAAGATACACCAGACTGATACCTGGGACAGCAGGAATGACGTATCAAGAGAGATTGGTTTGATTGGGCTTGTATTCACTAGAGTTTAGAAGAATGAGGGGATCTCATTGAAACTTACAAAATTCTAACAGGACTAGACAGACTAGATGCAGGAAGGATGTTCCCGATGACGGGGGAGTCCAGAACCAGGGGTCACAGTTTAAGGATAAGGGGTAAGCCATTTAGGACAGAGATGAGGAGGAATTTCTTCACCCAGAGAGTGGTGAACCTGTGGAATTCTCTACCACAAAAGGCAGTTGAGGCCAATTCATTAAATATATTTAAGAAGGAGTTAGATAAATTTCTTAAGGCTAAAGGGATATGGGGAGAAAGCAGGGACAGGGTGTTATAAATCTCATCATCATAAAGAAACGACTCATGAAATAACGCTGGATGGCCAGCTGGTGGCGCCGTCCAAGGAGTATAAATACTCAGGCGTGGGCCCAGCTTGCCCAGGGACATTTTGTAAGACAGGAACTAGTGAAGTACAACTAGACCTCCATGTTTTGAAACAAGTTGATTAAAGCCTTGCTTTATACTCAAACCAAGTGCGTAGTGAGTTTTATTACGTCAATGGGTACTGAATTTGGATGATCAGCCATGATCTCATTAAATGGCAGAACAGGGTCGAGGGGCTGAATGGCCTACTCCTGCTCCTATCTTCTATGTTTCTATACTGACACACTCCCGGGGACCCCCTGTAAATACTGAGACACTCCTGGGGACCTCCTGTAAATACTGACACACTCCCAGGGACCCCCTGTAAATACTGACACACTCCTGGGGACCCCCTGTAAATACTGAGACACTCCTGGGGACTTCCTGTAAATACTGACACACTCCCAGGGACCCCCTGTAAATGCTGACACACTCCCGGGGACCTCCTGTAAATACTGACACACTCCCAGGGACCCCCTGTAAATGCTGACACACTCCCGGGGACCCCCTGTAAATACTGACACACTCCCGGGGACTCCCTGTAAATACTGACACACTCCCGGGGCACCCCTGTAAATACTGACACACTCCCAGGGACCCCCTGTAAAAACTGACACACTCCTAGGGACCTCCTGTAAATACTGACACACTCCCGGGGACCCCCTGTAAATACTGACACACTCCCGGGGACCCCCTGTAAATACTGACACACTCCCGGGGATCCCCTGTAAATACTGACGCACTCCCAGGGACCTCCTGTAAATACCGACAAACTCCCGGGGACCCCCTGTAAATACTGACGCACTCCTGGGGACCCCCTGTAAATACTGACACACTCCCAGGGACACCCTGTAAATACTGACACACTCCCGGGGACCCCCTGTAAATACCGACAAACTCCCGTGGACCCCCTGTAAATACTGACGCACTCCTGGGGACCCCCTGTAAATACTGACACACTCCCCAGGCCCCTCTGTAAATACTGACACACTGCCGGGGACCCCCTGTAAATGCTGACACACTCCCGGGGACCCCCTGTAAATACTGACACACTCCCCAGGCCCCTCTGTAAATACTGACACACTCCCGGGGACCCCCTGTAAATACTGACACACTCCCGGGGACCCCCTGTAAATACTGACACACTCCCGGGGACCCCCTGTAAATACTGACACACTCCCCTGGCCCCTCTGTAAATACTGACACACTCCCGGGGACCCCTCTGTAAATACTGACACACTCCCGGGGACCCCCTGTAAATACTGACACACTCCTGGGGACCCCCTGTAAATACTGACACACTCCCCAGGCCCCTCTGTAAATACTGACACACTCCCAGGGACACCCTGTAAATACTGACACACTCCCGGGGACCCCCTGTAAATACTGAGACACTCCCGGGGACACCCTGTAAATACTGACACACCCAAGGACCACATCCCCCTGTACTAACATCCTTATAATAGCTTCAGCAAACCAACAGTTTTCTCATTGCAGGATTTTTTATATTGGAATGGAACCATGTAAGTAAAGCAACAAATACAGAAAAATATCGAGTTCTGCTGCTCCTTTCCTTCAAGGAATCCATGGGGCCCAGTTTAAAAATCTACGCTCATAGATCAGAAGGGTAACTCAACAAATTTGTCCTCGTGACTACTTAGAATTTGACACATCTCCTTCTACACCCACATTACGTTATGGTTATGTTTATGTTAATGTATTACAAGCCAAATGTATGTTGAATGTCTAAATGTCTTAATCTAAATGTACACTCTCGGGAGCCGCAAGCCTACATTTCGTTGTACTGCACTTGTGCACTAACAATGACAATAAAGTTGATTATTATTATTATCTGTTACAAGTTTCATTAATGGAGGAAAATCGTGGGGTCGTGTGTACAGATTCCCGACAGGCTGTCCCAGCAGGTGAAGGTCTGCGTCGTAAACGCAAATTTATGACCCTCACCCCAGATAATCTGTTTAGTGATGTTAATTGAGGGATAAATATTGACCAGGACATTGGGGAGAACTCCCCTGCTCTTCTTTGAAATAGTGCTATGGGATCTTTTACGTCCACCTGAGAGGGTAGACAGGGCCTTGGTTTAACGTCTCATCCGAAAGACGGCACCTCTGACAATGCAGCACTCCCCTGGAGTGTCAGCCCAGATTTTTGTGCGCAAGTCTTTGGAGCAGGACTTGAACCCACAACCTTCTGACTCAGAGACAAGAGCGTTACCCACTGAGCCATGGCTGACACCTGAGTAGTTTGAATTAAATAATTATGGTAGCGTAGAGGTTTTAAGAGTGGACTAGCAAACCTGAAGTGAGTTTACCTCCTGTCGTGGCAAGTTGTAGAATTAAAAAAAAATTTTTTTTATTCATTGATGGGATGTGGGCGTCGCTGGCTAGGCCTGCATTTAGTGCCCATCCCTAATTGCCCTTGAGAAGATGGTGGTGAGCCACCTTCTTGAACCGCTGCAGTCCATATGGTGTAGGTACACCCACAATGCTGTTAGGAAGGGAGTTCCAGGATTTTGGCCCAGCGACAGTGAAGGAACGGCGATACAGGTCCAAGTCAGGATGGTGTGTGGCTTGGAGGGGAACTTGTAGATGGTACACACTGCAGCCACAGTGCGCCGGTGGTGGAGGGAGTGAATGTTTAAGGTGGTAGATGGGGTGGCAATCAAGCGGGCTGCTTTATCCTGAATGGTGTCGAGCTTCTTGAGTGTTGTTGGAGCTGCACTCATCCAGGCAAGTGGAGAGTATTCCATCACACTCCTGACTTGTGCCTTGTAGATGGTGGAAAGGCTTTGGGGAGTCAGGAGGTGAGACACTTGCCGCAGAATTCCCAGCCTCTGGCCTGCTCTTGTAGCCACAGTATTTATATGGCTGGCCCAGTCCAGTTCAGTTTCTGATCAATGGTAACCCCCAGGATGTTGATAGTGGGGGATTCAGCGATGGTAATGCCATTGAATGTCAAGGGGAGGAGAATTCAATAATCTCCACCAGTAAAAACAACCAAGAAAGCTGCTGGATTGTTGTAAAAACCCAACCCGGTCCTTCAGGGGAGGGAATCTGCTGCCCTTAGCTGGTCGGGCCTACACGTGACTCCAGTCCCACACTATGTGGGTGACTCTTAAAATTCTCAGAGGAACTAGGGATGGGCAATAAATGAAGCCTTGCACACGTCCTCAAACTATTTGCATTTCATTTCAAATGAACAGATAATTCACAGCAGCAACCACCAGACTGTATGGTAGAAGTTTATTTTAAGAAGGGAGCAGCCCCCTTTCTTTTTAAGGTACTTCCTCCCGTTGGTGGGGGTCTCCCAGAGAGTGGTGGCCCCCTCCTCACTGGGCCGTTCTTCCTCACAGTCAAGGAACTGAACGGCTTCCATTGGAACTCTCATTATTTAAATGGGCCGTCAGCTCCGTATTATATAAATCCAAACTAACATTTAATTTAATTTCCAAACTAACTGCAACTTTCTCCTGTGTCAGCAATGTAGATTTATGCCCTTCAGACACAGTCGTGTGCGGGAGAGGAGAACACACACAGATTTGATTGAGTAGCATGATAGCTTTCCCATTTTCTACTTCCTTACTGTTTCCTCGACGGATATTACAGTAAAAGAATATTCCGCAATTACAAGTTAGCACTAGGATGTCAGTAATGGACCATTGAAAATTTTGAACACCCCTCCCCATTTGAACCGTGGAACTCTCTCTCAACACCACCCGCCGCCCCCCCCGCCCAGCAATATACTCACACTTGAGCTGTTCTTAAGAGAGCATTTCGAGCCCATCTACTCTACATCCCATCAGGATATGGCCTGGCAAACCAACATCTACATAAAAACATAAGAAATAGGAGCAGGAATAGGCCACTTGGCCCCTCGAGCCTGCTCCGCCATTCAATAAGATCATGGCTGATCTTGGGCTCAAAGCCACTTCCCCGCCTGCTCCCCATAACCCTTCACTCCCTTATCTTGTAAAAATTTGTCTATCTCCATCTTAAATGTATTTAATGACCCAGCCTCCACAGCTCTCTGGGGCAGAGAATTCCACAAATTTATGACTCTGAGAGAAGAAATTCCTCCTCATCTCGGTTCTAAAAGGGCGACGACCCTTTATTCTAAAACTATGCCCCCTAGTTCTAGATTTCCCCACAAGAGGAAACATCCTCTCTGCATCTACCTTGTCGTGCCCCCTCAGTATCTTGTATGTTTCAATAAGATCACCTCTCATTCTTCTAAATTCCAATGAGTATAGGCCCAGCCTGCTCAACCTTTCCTCATAAATCAACCCCCTCATCTCTGGAATTAACCGAGTGAATCGTCTCTGAACTGCCTCTTTAGGAGATGAAGGGAAAAAGGTGGGATTAAGAAGGTGGAAGAATAAAAAAGACTGAATTTTGCACTCATTTCCAAACTAACAGGATCTTTCGCCTGTATCAGCAATGCAACTTTAAGCCCTTCAGAGACAGCCGCGTGCGGGAGGGGACAACACACACAGATTTGATTTCGTGGCACAACAGTTTTCCCATTCTCTCCTTTCCTTAATGTATCAGCCGTGACTCAGTGGGCAGCACTCTCGCCTTTGAGTTGGAAGTTTGTGGGTTCAAGTCTCACTCCAGAGACTTGAGCACAAAAATCTAGGCTGACATTCCAGGGCAGTACTGAGGGAGTGCTGCACTGTTGGAGGTGCCGTCTTTCAGATGAGACGTTAAACTGAAGCCCTGTCTACCCTCTCAGGTGGACGTAAAAGATCCCATGGCGCTATTTTGAAGAAGAGTAGGGGAATTCTCCTCAGGGTCCTGGCCAATATTTATCTCTTAATCAACATAACAAAAACAGATTATCTGGTCATTATAACATTGCTGTTTGTGGGAGCTTGCTGTGCGCAACTGGCTGCCGCGTTTCCTACATTACAACAGCGACTACACTTGAAAAAGTACTTCAATAGCTGTAAAGCGCTTTGAGGCGTCCTGAAGTCGTGAAAGGCGCTATGTAAATGCAAGTATTTTTTTCTCCTTTATCAGAAATGTAACTTTAAGCCCTTCAGAGACAGTCGCGTGTGGAAGGGGACAACACACGGAGATTTGATTTAGTGGCAAGATAGTTTTCCCATTTTTCTCTTTCCTTAAAGTTTCCTAGACAGATTTTACAGAAAAAGAATATTCCAGAATTTAAGCTGTTGCCTGGTTGTAGTTGCTCCTCATCCTCCCGAGCAAAAACCGGAAATATACAAAGAGTTCCAGGTTACCTTCACATGTCCCGTTAGGGGATCCACTCCTTCGATAGGCCTGGTTGTTGGAATACAGCGGATAAAAGTCCTTCATTTCGCAAACAGAAGTCAATCCTTCATCTGTCGTGATCAGGAAGTTTTAATAAGAATCTCTCTGCCTTGGTCCCAATTGCTGTCCCAGACTCGTCGTAATCTGTTAAACCGTTTGTGGTGTGTGTCAAACTCTGGCTGTGTTGGACTATTTCTGCGCAGTCTCACGTTCTGCCTCGCTTTCTCTTATTGTTCTCTGTCTCTCCCCTCTCCCTCCAACTCCTTTCTCTCTTGCCTCTCTCCCTATTCTCTTTCTCTTTTTTCTCTCTCTCGTCTCCTTTTCTCTCTCACTCTCTTCCTACTTACTGTCTCTGGAGATCCTTGCCTTCTCTTTCTCTCGTTTTTCTTTCTTCTCTCTCCTTTCTCTCTCTGTCTACCTCTCTTCTTACTTTCTGTGTCTTTCTCTCTTCCCCCTTTCTGTTTCTGTCTCTCTTTACTTTCTGTATCTCTCTCGTCCTCCTTTCTCTCTCACTTTCTGTGCCTCTGTCTCTCTTCCTCCTTTCTCTCTCTCTCTGGTCTCTGTTACCCAATATCCTCTTCCTTTGATCAAACTCCCTGATAAAGTGTTAATTTGGGTTGATAGTTTCTGACTAGCACTGAGGTACTGGTCAGTAGGAAGCGATTGGACAGGTACAGGCGAATCCTCTGATCTCCCACGCACTCAGACTTCCCCCCCACCAGCTCCTCTGACCTCCCACCTTCCACAAATAGCAAAAATATTTTTTTTAAAGCTTCCCTTTACTGGGATAGAAAGTCATTCTCTCTCAGACAGAAGAGACATTTTCAATATACATTTGAGGGCTGATATTTTAAATCCCCTCTAGATGTGACGAGCCTGTAACTGTTAATCTAAACCAGCTATTTAGTATAATCTATAAATGTTGACACCTTTCCCTCTAGCACTATATCCAAATCATTGATATTCACAGTGAACTGAAGTGGTCCCAGAACAGAAACCTGTGCAACATCACTTCCAACCACTCTGAAAAACTGCTCTCAACCCACAGTTTTTGTTTTCTCCCTTTGCACCAATGTTCTTTCCAGTTTGTTATCCTCCCCTAATCTTCTCTAGTAATCTCCTGAGTGGTTCCTTGTCAGTGGCCTTTCCAGAGTCCATGTACATACACCACCTCGACCACCACCCCCGCCAAACACCACCAATCTAACCCATTGTTGACACGGTCTCTGATTCAATCACGGACACTCCACGCCTCACAGCCCTCTGTATAAAACAGTTTCCCCTTGCCCTCTGTCCTAAACCTATTACATTTAAGTCCCCTCATTCTAGTGAACCAATAGGGACACAGCAGGGTGTGTTATTCACTATAATGTATACAGGGTGTGTTATTCACTATAATATATACAGGGTGTGTTATTCACTATAATATATACAGGGTGTGTTATTCTCCATAATATATACAGGGTGTGTTATTCTCTATAATATATACAGGTTGTGTTATTCTCTATAATATATACAGGGTGTGTTATTCCCTCTAATATATACAGGGTGTGTTATTCACTATAATATATACAGGGTGTGTTATTCTCTATAATATATACAGGGTGTGTTATTCTCTATAATATATACAGGGTGTGTTATTCTCTATAATATATACAGGTTGTGTTATTCTCTATAATATATACAGGGTGTGTTATTCTCTATAATATATACAGGGTGTGTTATTCCCTCTAATATATACAGGGTGTGTTATTCACTATAATATATACAGGGTGTGTTATTCACTATAATATAGACAGGTTGTGTTATTCTCTATAATATATACAGGGTGTGTTATTCTCTATAATATATATAGGTTGTGTTATTCTCTATAATATAGACAGGTTGTGTTAATCTCTATAATATATACAGGGTGTGTTATTCACTATAATATAGACAGTGTGTGTGTATTTGTACCTGGGCTGGAGTGATTGAGTATCCTCAGGCAAACAGTAAATGCAAACAGAGCCTTTGTCTTTTAATGCAGTGTCAATCTTCTTGGCTCGGCTGAGAGGCTCGTCAGAGCTTAGTGGATTCAGAACGACGTCAGCCCGCAAATGTGTATTGAAAATGTCGCTTCTGTCTGAGAGAGAGAATCCCTTTCTGTCCCAGTGAAAGGATGCTTTAAAAAAATATATTTTTGCTATTTTAATCGCTCCACCATTGGCGGCTGCGTCTTCAGCTGACTAGGCTCGAAGCTCTGGGATTCCCTCCCTAAACCTCGCCGCCTCTTTCTCCTCCTTTAAGACGTGCCTTAAAACCTACCTCTTTGACCAAGCTTTTGGTTACCTGTCCGAATATGTCATGTGACTTAGTGTCAAATTTTGTTTGATAACACTCCCGTGAAGCATCTTGGGATGTTTTTACTGCGTTAAAGGCGCTATATATATATACACACAAGTTGTTATTAAACAAACTAGGATCCCCATTAGATAAAAACAGTAAAATGCTCAAAATATACAACGGGTCTCTTAGCATCTGAGAAAAGACTGTTTAGCATTTCCGCTACAGGCTCTTCATCTAACCCTTGATCATCTTTTCTCCGAAGCTGCCAGGATTCCCAGTTCTTCCGCTCTTCCCAGCTTTGGAAATGTTTAATTAACTTCCCTCCACCGCAAATCAGCTGGGAGCAAGACCACAATTCAACATTTGGAAAACACCTTGGCCATTCCCTGCAGCTAGCTGGCTTCAATTCCCATGAACAGGAAATGGACGCACTACTCCCAAGCCCAGGTCAACGTGCTAGGAACAGGAGCAGGCCATTCGGCCCCCTCGAGCCTGTTCCACCATTCAATTAGATCATGGCTGACCTGTATCTTGGTTCAGTAACCCTTAATGCTCTTGCCAAACAGAAATCTATATATCTGTTTTTAAATTTTCAATTGACCCTCAGCCTCAGCAACTTTTTTTGGGGGGGGGGGGGGGGGGGGGAGTTTTCCAGATTTCCACTACTCTGAAGAAGTGCTTCCTGACATCACCCCTGAATGGCCTAACTATAATTTTAAGCGTATGTCCTCTTGTTTTGGACTCCCCCATAGTGTTAGGGGGGATTAAATACGTGGGGTTACAGGGATAGGGCTTGGGTGGGATGGCTGTCGGTGTAGGGACCGGGTGCTCGGGTTTGGATGATCAGCCATGATCTCGTTGAATGGCGGAGCAGGCTCGAAGGGCCGAATGGCCTACTCCTGCTCCTATCTTCTATGTTTCTATGTAAACCTGTTAACCCCTTTAATCATCTTAAACACCTCAATTAGATCACCCCTTAATCTTCTATACTTGAGGGAATACAAGCCTCGTCTATGCAACCTGTCCTCATTATTTAACCCTAACAGCCCTAGATATACTAGAGACATTATGGCTACTAAATAGCCAGGTTGGCGAGAGAGATTAGCAAAGCTGATTTGCTTATCGGAGTCTCGGATACATGTAATTTCCCTTCTGTCCATTTATCCTGGTCGGGTTGGCTGATCT
The DNA here is from genome assembly GCF_052327205.1 of Somniosus microcephalus. Lineage (NCBI taxonomy): Eukaryota > Metazoa > Chordata > Chondrichthyes > Squaliformes > Somniosidae > Somniosus > Somniosus microcephalus. The sequence continues at coordinate 230,010,014 of NC_140995.1, forward strand.
GATTGCATTCGGCACTGTTTCCACAAGTTATTTCCCCTGCTCCCAAACTGGAATAAGAAAGCTTTCAAGGTGCTTATCTACTTCCCTTTCCTTTTGTTCCAACCTACCTGATGCCCCACTCTACATCAGGGAGACCAGATTGCAGAAAAGCTCAGACTCTTGGGATCGACTGCTACACGAGAGAAAAGAACTTGCATTTCTATAGCGCCTTTCACAACCTCAGGGCAATCCCAAAACGACTTACAGCCAATCAAGTCCTTTTTGAAGTGTAGTCGCTGTTGTAATGTAGGAAATTCAGCAGCCAATATGCGCACAGCAAGCTCCCACAAGCAGAAATTAAATAAATGATCAGATCATCTGTGTAAGTAATGTTGGTTGAAGAGTAAATATTGGCCAGGATACCAGGGCGAACTCCCCTGATCTTCGAAATAGTGCCGTGGAATCTTTTACATCCACCTGAGAGGGCAGATGGGGCCTCCGTTTAACGTCTCAGTAAAAAAAAAAGTACTACACTGGTGTCAGCCTGGATTATGTACTCAAATCTCTGGAATGGGACTTGAACCCATAACCTTCTGACTCAGTGGCAAGAGCGCTACCCACTGAACCACAGCTGACACTTGGTACAATGCGCACTGGGCTACCCTAGCTTGTTTGAAGATGGAGGACATTACAGCCAAGTCCAACATTGCCCTTGCCCCGCCCACAAACACACATACTTCCAGCAAAAGTTTTCTGGATCGTGGATACACCCTTCCCTCGCCCATGGGCAAGGCTGCCATTTGTTATACCCTGCCACTGCCCAGCCCAGCTCAGAGCTGCCAACAGCACAGGCCAGGTAATCAAACCGGGGACCTTCTTGGCTCTGCATGGCTGAGAGACCCGAGTTTTTCCAAGCCACTGGGGATCTGCACTGTAGCTTGGGTCCCGGTCACCCCATTTACACTGCAGGGTACAGTTTGGAGCATTGACTGGAACAGGGAAAATATCATGTGCATCAAGACCTTTCTGGCTGCAGATATCTACCACCCACCACCCCCCCCCCCCCCCCCCCCCAACCACTGGAAGGTGCTCCACACAAGCCAGCTAGGAGAAAATCACATCACTGACTGGTAGAAGGGACTGCGAGCAGTGGCTACTTTGCTTCCAGAGACAGTGAGCACACCTAGCATTCGCAGTTTCTTGATCGTCGCTGGGTCAAAATCCTGGAACAACTCCCTCCCTAACAGCACTGTGGGAGTACCTTCAACACATGGACTGCAGCGGTTCAAGGTGCCGGCTCACCACCACCTTCTCGAGGGCAATTAGGGATGGGCAATAAATGCTGGCCTTGCCAGCGACATCCCATGAATAAATAAAAAAACACTCAAAGCGATGCCCTAGGCCTCATTCACAGGATAGGAGCATTTTACACTAAGAAAACTATTACTACTTTGGAAGAACAACCCTCTGTGCAGCTCTCCTCTCCCTTCCAAGTTTCTGCTTGGTGCTGGTCCCTCCACACCAGGGAGTCTCACCTTGGCTTAGGTGCATTCAAGTCCCACTTCAGGGACTTTGAGTGCATAATCTAGATGGACACTGCAATCTTGCACAGAGGGAGTGAGACATTGTCAGAGGCACTGAAAGGATTATTACTAGTCCTAGCCCCTGTAGGGCTATCCCGGATCAGGAGTATTCCCCAGACGTTCACTTTCAACTAGTTAGAGGTAGCCGAATCCTAAAGACGCTTAATTGGGTCTAAAGGTCCAGACTATCTCTCCCTAAAGGAAAGGAACAGCCTGAAGATGTTACCGTCCTCCAGATAGCACTTTTAATAAGTTTAGCTAGACTGTAACCTTCCAGCTATTATGAGGGTCTGGAAAACTCCCCCAGAATTCTGCAACTCCTCACCAAAGAGTGTACAGAGATCAAGTTTGTGAGTTTGATGCAAAAGTACTATGTGAGACAATTCTAAAAAAATAGATTTATTAAAGAACCGACATGTAATTTACAGTTGGTGATTCAATCGCAACATTAACAGTTCAAAATACAGAACACTTACAATTCTATTATCAGAGATCCTTATTCTCAAATCTTAACTTCGTTATATTTTTACATTTCTTCAGTCTTATTCCAGGATATCCACCAAAATCAAATACAAGTACCTTGATCCCCAAGATACAAAGAGTTGAAGACTTGCAGAGCTTGCCTCTGAAGCCTGAGAATCGCTTTGCCCCTTCAAGTGAATCTGTCTTCCCATTTGAAAGTTACATTTTTATACTCTTTGCTCAGTGGTATATCCTTTGACTTTTCTGCGGATGTAAGCTAATTATCTCTAGTCATTTTTCTGTTGACTTCTATTCTTAGTCAGTTCAGCTATAGCAAGCAGACTTGTGTCTCTAACTTTAGGTGTTCAAAATTTAGCTTAAAAACAATGATGGCTGTGCATTTATTTGATGTCATTCTTACGAAGGTCTTCTGTGCAATTCTTTTTACGTGTAAATTAAAAACACCTCAACTAGGGTGATCTATACAATTCTTATTTACCTCAGCTGGTTGTACCACAGACTCGTGTCTCGTGCTAAGTTTAACATAAAAACGATTTGACGGCAGGTGTTTCTTTTACTTGATGTCATTTTTACAAAGGCACATTTAATTTATGTGATTTCTTTCCAAAGTGTTGGTTTATAACACCTAAACAGGGTATGGTAGTGTGTTCTTTCTAAGGCTTCAGACTTTCAGGAACCTCTAACCTTCTGTTGCATTAAGGCTATTGTTTCAGTGTCAACAACTTATCTCATCTCAAAAGCCTGTATGCTGTTTACAGCTTTAGATAGTTGAGGCGTCCAGATTTCCAAGCCCAGTTTGTCATATTTTAAAGCCAGAATATTTCATAGACTGGTGTATTTTTCTGAATATGGCTATTCCTTCACCGCGCCGTCTTTTGAGTGAGACGTTAAATGGATGGGCCTGCTCAGGTGGACCTTCAAGATGCTGTGGTATTATTCAAAGAGGAGCAGTGGACTCTCCTGGTGCTCTGCCCTATATCCTTATCAGTTATCACGAAAAACAAAAAATTAGATCAAATTCATCTCATTGTGGGATCATGCTGTGCACAAAATTGCTACTGCGTTTCCCTAGGTACTAGTGACTGTGGTGCAAATAGTAATTCACTTAGGGTTGCAGACAACAATGGGAGAACAATGCTTCCATAGCTATAACACAAGACCACTGTAACAAAGTGCCTCTAAAGCACACCAGAGACACTTCTTCGGTATAAAGTGGACTAGCAGCTTTGTGTGCAGGAGTAATTATGACCAGAAGAGCAAGAGAGAATGGGAGGGGAAAGAGGAAGAGCACAGGAGAGAAAGCAGAGAAAGAGAAAGCACACAAGAAATCAGAGATAGAGGAGAGATAGAGCAGAGGAAAGAGCACACGAGAGAAAGCAGAGAAAGACAGAGCACAGGAGAGAAAGCAGAGAATGAGGTAGAGCACACAAGAGAAAGAGAACCAACTCGACAGAGAGCGCGTGCACAAGAGAACTCAAAGGTGAGAAGCATGAGTGAGAAAAAGATGAGAAAAGTGTCAGATGTTAGGTGAGAAAGAGGAGAGGATTAAACAGGCGAGATGTTGAGTGCAAGAAAATGATGCTAGAGTCTGATGGGCGAAAGAAAGCAAGCCATTTTAATTATATATTATCTTTATTTATAAATAGTTAAAGCGGCTTTCAATTTTATACACCATACAAAAGGTAACATATCTGAAAAGGCAGTACTACATACACTAATTTGGATTTAATTACAATGGTATATAGAACTATCTGGTTGAAATTCCAAGACATTTTGAAAGAGCACAAGGGGAAGATGATTCTATTTACACTGAAAAGTAGGAAGGCAGAAAGTAAAAACAGAGGCACCAATACTAACAAAAGATACAGACTTTAAAAAAAAACCTTTCCAACCATAACCAAGTATAAAACTGGTTAAAGTTTGAAAATAATAGTTGAACATTTTTTGCACTTTTTTGTTAAAACATTTAAAAAGTCACCTCAGTTTTCCCTGCCCCCAGGTTGCTTAATGATCAGAAAAGGTTATTTGTACTGATTTCCCCTAAACTTACTCTTCAAATTGGAAATTTAAAGATTCAAAACTTTACAGTAATCTACATTAAACTGGAAAACGTTTCATTATCCACTCATTACAATATAAACATTTAAACACACTTTAAAAAAAAATAAACGACCAACTTTCACGACAGACTTGCTCCCCTGCTTCACTTGCATTGACAGTCTTGTGATCGTGGGAGGAGGAAAGATGGGCAGTGTGGGGCAAAAGAGCTTCAAGTTATTTTGGTAAGGACAGTCCCATGTGCAAATAACAATCGTCATATTAAACTACTTGTTTGTGGGGTGGGGGAGAGGTTACCAGACATATGAAGTTAGACATTTTTCAACATGTCCTGACAGTACCAACTCCCCCCCTCCCTCGAAGGCATCGACTCCTCGCTGAGGTATGGCTCCATAGGCAGCGACCACCCACGTCCATGTGGCCGTTATTTACGCCTGAATGGAGGTGTCACTGTTGGAAGTGGGAGTGCGCAAAAGTGAGGCAAGCACAAGATTGGGCTCAGCATCACAGCAGAGCACAATCCTGTTCTTGCCCAACACACACACTTTGCTGGACAGCAATCAGATTGAGAGTTCTAGACATTTACAGCACCCACCACCCACTGCTGACTTAGTACAGACTGGTGAATCGAGCTTAGGATTTTTCTGGTCCGTTCCCAGCAGAGGACGAAGACTTGAGCTTTGGGGGGTGAAGGGGGAAAACGAGGCATCTCATCACTCTCTCTCACGCTCTCTATCGCCTCCGTTCAGCCACTCGCCTCCGAACAGCACCTCAGTTGAAAAGCTGCGACACACTTATGCTGCGAGTGGTGGCAATCTGCTCGGCCAACACGGATTAAACAGCACTCGCTTTGCTTTTCAAAACCAGAGAGATAGAACAAGAGATATCTGGTGGTGGTGCTACAACGACTAGACCTTTTGACTGGGGAGGGGGGAAACACAGGAACAGGAGTAGGCCATTCAGCCACTCGAGCCTGTTCTGAAGAGAGGGGGAGAAAAATCACAATAAAAATCAAGGCAGGAGGAATATTTGAGCACCATGGCACTCAAGGACTTGAAGACGATGCAACCAGTGCACCAGGAGATCACTGTCATGACATTCTTTTTTTTTTTTGTTTTTAAAAAAAAAACTATTTACATTTTTACATAATTCAGCTCAAGATCCGTCACACGAGTCGATTTGATATCTATCTCAGTTTACAGTTAATATTTACAGTTAGAGAAAGCATGAGTAATAAACCTTTAAATGACAAAACATACAAAAATAAATCCAATTCCTGAAAACTCAGGGTGCTGCGCTACATATTTCATGAAAAAAGTAGAGAAAGAGCACGGAAATATCTCCCTCTCTCGTTGTGTGTTTTATTTTTATTTAAAAAAAAATCCTCTTCTCTCTTGCCATTCATGGGCGAGCTCATGACTGACCCTTGCGACTGCCCGGACGAGGGTTAACGGGGTTCCTTCAGTCCCTGTTGGTGTTGTTGGCGGTGAAGGCGTGGAGGTTTCCCATCTGGCTGAGGCCACTCTGGATGTGGGCGACGTGGATTTCTACGTTGTTTTGGAAGCAGCTACAGAAACAACAACGACAACAACGTGCATTTATACAGCGCCTTTAACGTCGTAAAACATCCTGAGGCGTTTCACAGGAGCGTAATCAGACATTTGACACCGAGCCAAAGGAGGAGATATTATGACAGGTGAAAGAGGTAGGTTTTAAGCAGCATCTTCGAGGAGGGGGAGAGGGGTAGAGAAGCAGAGAGGCTAAGGGAAGGAATTCCAGAGCTTAGGGCCTAAGCAGCTGATACCAATCATGGAGCAATGGGAGTGGAGATGCACAAGAGGCCAGAATTGGCGGAGCAGAGATGTCAGAGGGTTGTAGGGCTGGAGGAGGTTGCAGAGATAGAGTGGGGTGAGGCCATGGAGGGATGTGAAAAAAAATGGATAAGAATTTTAAGGTGTTCCTGGACCAATTAAAAAAAAAATTCATTCATGGGCTGTGGGCGTCGCTGGCAAGGCCAGCATTTATTTCCCATCCCTAGTTGCCCTCGAGAAGGTGGTGATGAGCCGCCTTAAACCGCTGCAGTCAGTGTGGTGAAGGTGCTCCCACAGTGCTGTTAGGGAGGGAGTTCCAGGATTTTGACCCAGCGACAATGAAGGAACGGCGATATATTTCCAAGTCAGGATGGTGTGCAACTTGGAGGGGAACTTGGAGTTGGTGGTGTTCCCATGTGCCTGCTGCCCATGTGCTTCTAGATAGTAGAGGTCATGGGTTTGGGAGGTGCGGGTCGAAGAAGCCTTGGTGGGTTGCTGCAGTGCATCTGCGCACTGGCGGTGGAGAGAAGTGAATGTTTAAGGTGGTGGATGGGTGCCAATCAAGTGGGCTGGTTTGTCCTGGATGATGTGAAGCTTCTAGAGTGTTGTTGGAGCTGCACTCATCCAGGCAAGTGGAGAGTATTCCATCACACGCCTGACTTGTGCCTTGTAGATGGTGGAAAGGCTTTGGGGAGTCATTCGCTGCAGAATAACCAGCCTCTGACCTGCTCTTGTAGCCACTGTATTTATGTGGCTGGTCCAGTTAAGTTTCTGGTCAATGGTGACTTTGACAATGGTAATGCCATTGAATGTCAAGGGGCGGTGGTTAGATTTTCTCTTGGTGATGGTCATTGCCTGGCACAAATGTTACTTGCCACTGATCAGCCCAAGCCTGAATGTTGGACCGGTCTTTCTGCATGCGGTCATAGACTCCATTATTTGAGACGTTGTGAATGGAATTGAATACTGTGCAATCATCAGTGAACATTCCTACTTCTGACCTTATGATTAAAGGAAGGTCATTGATGAAGCAGCTGAAGATGGTTGAGCCAAGGACACTGCCCTGAGGAACTCCTGTAGCGATGTCCTGGGGCTGAGATGATCGGCTCCAACAACCACAAACATCTTCCTTTGTACTAGGTATGACTCCAGCCAGTGGAGAGTTTTCCCCAATTCCCATAGATTTCAATTTTACTAGGGCTTCTTGATGCCACAGTCAAATGCTGCCTTGATGTCAAGGGCAGTCACTCGCACCACACCTCTAGAATTCAGCTCCTTTGTCCATGTTTGAACTAAGGCTGTAATGAGGTCTGGAGCAGAGTGGTCCTGGTGGAACCCAAACTGAGAATCGGTGAGGTTATTGGTGAGTAAGTGCTGTTTAATAGCATGGTCGACGACACCTTCCATCACTTTGCTGATGATTGAGAGTAGACTGATGGGGCGGTAATTAGCCGGATTGGATTTGTTCTGCTTTTTGTGGACAGGACATACCTGGGCAATCTTCCACTTTGTTGGTTAGATGCAAGTGTTGTAGTTGTACTGGAACAGCTTGGCTATAGGCACGGCTAGTTCTAGAGCACAAGTCTTCAGTACTACAGCCAGGATGTTGTCAGGGACCATAGCCATAATATCTAGTGCGCTCAGCCGTTTTTTGGTATCACATGGAGTGAATCAAATTGGCTGAAGACTGGCTTCCGTGATGGTGGGGATCATCCACTCGGCACTTCGGGCTGAAGATGGTTGCAAACGCTTCAGCCTGGTCTTTTGCACTCGTGTGCTGGGCTTTGCCATGGAGGATGGGGATATTCATGGAGCCTCCTCCTCCCCCCATTAGTTTAATTGTCTACCACCATTCACAACTGGATGTGGCAGGACTGCATAACTTTAATCTGATCTGTTGGTTGTGGGATCACTTGGCTGTCTATAGCATGCTGCTTCTGCTGTTTAGCATCCATGTGTTGTAGCTTCACCAGGTTAGCACCTCATTCTTAGGTATGCCTGGTGCTGCTCCTGGCATGCTCTTCTGCAGTCCTCATTGAATCAGGGTTAGTCCCCTGGCTTGATGGTAATGGTAGGGTGAGGGATATGCCGGGCCATGAGGTTACAGATTGTGGTGGAATACAATTCTGCTGCTGCTGATGGCCCACAGCACCTCATGGATGCCCAGTTTTGAGCTGCTAGATCTGGTCTGAATCTATCCCATTTAGCAGAGTGGTAGTGCGACACAACACGATGTAGGTCAGCGAGCACAAGGTTGATGGGTGAATGGGATTTGTTGTGAATTAGGAAAGGGGAGCAGAGTTTTGGACGAGTTCAAGGTAATGGAGGGTGAAAGATGGGAGGCCAGCCAGGAGCGCATTGGAATAGTCGAGTCGGGCGGGAGCAAAGGCACGGATGTGGGTTTTAGCAGCAGATAAGCAGAGGAAGGGGCGGAGACAGGGCGATGATGGAAGTAGGCGGTCTTGGTGATGGATAGGATCAGCTTCGGGTCAAATATGACACTAAGGTTGCAAATGGTCTGGTTCAGCCTCAATGACCAGGGACAGGGATGGAATCGGTGGCTAGGGAAAGGAGTTTGTGGCGGGGACCGAAGACAATTGGAGGAAATTGCGGCTCATCTAGGACGGGATGTTGGACAAGCAACGTGACAACAGAGGTAGTGGAGTCGTCGAGAGAGGTGATAGTGATGTAAAGCTGGGTGTCGCCAGTGTACATGTGGAAATTTGTATTTTTGGACGACGTCGCTGAGGGACAGCATGTAGATGAGAAATAGGACAAGGCCAAGGATAGAGTCTTTGGGGGGGGGGGGGGGGGAAAAGAGTGGGAGGAGAAGCCATTGAAAGAGATTCTCTGGCTACGACTGGACAGATAAGAATGGAACCAGGCGAGTGCAGTCCCACCTAGCTGGACAAGGAGGTGCTGGAAGAGAATAGTATGGTCAACCATGTCAAAGGCTGCAGACACATCGAGAAGGATGGGGGGGGGGGGGGGGGGCGGCGGGGGGAGAAAAAGAGAGAAATAGTTTACCACAATCACATAGGAGGTCATTTGTGAATTTGATTAGGGCCGTTTCAGTGTTGTGGCAGGACCAGAAACCGGATTTGATAAGTTCAAACATGGAGTTGCGAGGCAACAACAAGTTTAAGGGCTTTGGAAAGGAAAGGAAGGTTGGAGATTGCAAGAACAGAGGGGTCAAGGGTGTTTTTTTTTTTTTTTTGGAGGAGGTGGGTGATGACAACAGATTTTAAAGGGAAGGGACGGTACCAGAGGAAAGAACCGTGAACAGTATCGGCTAACATGGCGACCAGGAAGGGAAGGTGGCTGGGGTGGTCAGCAATTTAGTGGATATAGGATCAAGGGAGCAGGAGGTGGATCTTATGGACAGGGCTCGGAGAGGGAGAGCGAAGATAGGAGAGAGACTAGAGAAAGATGCGAGATAAGGGCTGGGGGGAACCTTGGGAGAAGTTTGGCTTGATGGGCTAGGGAAGGGAGGGAAGCAGCAGAGACAGCTGAACTGATGGTCTCCATCTTATTGACAAAGAAGTCCATGACCTCCTCGCACTTGTTGGAGGTGGGGGTGAAGGGGAGGTGGGGGCGAGGGGTTTTAAGGAGACGGTTGGTAGTGGAGAAAAGAAGCTGGGGGTTATCTTTGCTTTCCAGGATGATCCTGGAAGAATGAGCACAATAAAATCTTGTCCGAGCCCTGCACTTCCTTACTTCGGTATCGGGCCATATATGGTGCGAGAGAGAAAAAATTTATCAAAGCAACGAATTAACTCGCACACACGCAAAATGATCTTTTCTTTACAGCACAGAAGGAGGCCATTCAGCCCACTGTACTTGTGCCAGCTCTTTAAAAGGGTTGACCCATTCCCCTGCCCTCCCAACATACTTATTTTTCCAATATTTAATCATTTCCCTTTTAGAATCAGTATGGGTTCTGCTTCCACCAATGTCTGACGGGACATCCCATGTTGTAACAACTCTGTGGGGGGGGGAAAAAATCCCCTAACCTCCATCCTTGATCTTTAAGACTATCTTAAATTTGCTGTCTAGTTACGAACTCACCAACAAGTGGAGAGAGTTTTTCCCCCCAATTTGCCTCATCATAACTCTTCAATTTTGAACACCTCTATCAGATCTCCTTAACCTAAATCAGCAAGACAGGGCTTACTCAAATACATCAGATCCCCTCCCATCAACGGTGCGAGCAGCTGAGCTGCAAGGGCCAGGAAGATCTCCGGTTCGATTCCAGGTCTGTGCTGCATTAACTGAGCCAGGGTGGTGGCAAGGACACTGTACAGTTGAGTGAGGGCAGAGGGAGAACCCCATCAGCTGAGGGGCTCCCAATTCTTACACAATTCTCACAGCAGCAGTATAACATCAACAGCAATCGTTGGCAATCAGGGAGGAGACTCATTAAAAAGCCCCATATTTAGCACAAGTAATGATTATGTTCACCATTATGAAAAAACATATTTCATCTCAAAAGGTAAATACTTCTCACATTAACCTGTGCAGGACAGCCATGCTTTCTGGCTCCTGCCAGGACCTACGAGCCTCTGTCTATGGTAACCTCACTGGCTACTCACTAAATCAGATGACGTGCAAAATTAGCTTGATGTTCGGCCCAGAGCGGAGTCTTTTTATTCCACGTTTGATAGGTCACCAATCTGGCTTCCTTCCACCAACAGACGAGGTTCTATGTCCCTACTTCACTCCTACTGTCAGTGAAGGTGGCTCCTTCTTCACCCCCTACTCCCATGATCTGCTCTCACAGAAAGCCCAATGTTGACCTTACTGCCAAACCTCTCCCAAGGCATTGATGTCCCCCTCCACCCCAATTTTCCAATCTGCCATCACCACCTTCCTTAAAAAGGTGATGGCAGGCCTCTCCATCCTCTCAAAGTCTTCAAATACAGTCACCAAACTTATCTCTTTCCCCCAATCTGTGAGGTCCTCCACGCTGTAAGTCAACCCCACTGCACTCAGACCACCCTACTCAAATTCTCCAACTTCCCACCTGACTGAGCCGTGCAATTCCCACCCCAGCTGACCATCCCAATCCGCTCCACCACTGTGGAATCCACTTCCAGGTCACTGTTCTCTCCTGGTTCCTTTCCAATCTGTCGCAATCCAGACAATGAATTCCCTCAAATAATTTCATGCATAGCCAACTCAAAGTAGTGGCATTCAAATCCTTCCACAGATCAGATTCTCAGGAGTACCAATTACACTGGAGCTTCTCCTAATACCATTCCAAACTGCACTAACTAATTGCAGCCCATGTGGTTTAGACAAACTACCCTGTGTCCTACACCCAGCCTGGCCCATTTCTATACTGCCTGCTTGTTTAGGGCCGCCCCCGTCCATTGCTATACTGCCTGCCTGTTTAGGGCCTCCCCCCTGTCCATTTCTATACTGCCTGCTTGTTTAGGGCCTCCCCCCTGTCCATTTCTATACTGCCTGCTTGTTTAGGGCCTCCCCCTGTCCATTTCTATACTGCCTGCCTGTTTAGGGCCTCCCCCCTGTCCATTTCTATACTGCCTGCCTGTTTAGGGCCTCCCCCCCTGTCCATTTCTATACTGCCTGCCTGTTTAGGGCCTCCCCCCTGTCCATTTCTATACTGCCTGCTTGTTTAGGGCCTCCCCCCTGTCCATTTCTATACTGCCTGCTTGTTTAGGGCCTCCCCCCTGTCCATTTCTATACTGCCTGCCTGTTTAGGGCCTCACCGTTACCCATTTCTATACTGCCTGCCTGTTTAGGGCCTCACCCCCACCCATTTCCATACTGTATGCCCGTTTAGGGCCCCTACACCCACCCCCAAAGTTTTGACTGCAGTAAAAAGGAGGGAAGAGAGAAAACAGGGAACTACAGACCGGTTAGCCTATCAGTAGTAGGGAAAATGCTAGAGTCTATTATAAAGGATGTGATAACAGGACTCTTAGAAAATATCAACAGGATTAGACAAAGTCAACATGGATTTATGAAAGGGAAATCGTGTTTGACAAACCTACTGGAGTTTTGAGGATGTAACTGCTAGAATAGATAAGGGAGAACCAGTGGATGTGGTGTATTTGGATTTTCAGAAGGCCGTTGATAAAGTCCCACATAAGAGGTTAGTGTGCAAAATTAAAGCACATGGGATTGGGGATAATATGGATTGAAAATTGGTTAACAGACAGGAAAGAGAGTAGGAATAAATGGGTCTTTTTCGGGGTGGCAGGCAGTGACTAGTGGGGTACCGCAGGGATCAGTGCTTGGGCCCCAACTATTCACAATATATATCAATAATTTGGATGAGGGAACCAAATGTAATATTTCTAAGTTTGCTGACGACACGAAACTAGGAGGGATTGCGAGTTGTGAGGAGGATGCAAAGAGGCTTCAAGGCGATTTAGACAAGTTGAGTGAGTGGACAAATACATGGCAGATGCAGTATAACGTGGATAGATGAGAGTTATCCACTTTGGTAGGAAAAACAGAAAGGTAGAGTAGTATTTAAATGGCGATAGATTGGGAAATGCTGATGTGCAAAAGGACCTGGGTGTCCTTGTACAGTCACTGAAAGCAAACATGCAGGTGCAGCAAGCAGTTAGGAAGGCAAATGGTATGTTGGCCTTCATTGCAAGAGAATGAGTACAGGAGCAAGGATGTCTTACTACAGTTATACAGGGCCTTCGTGAGACCACACCTGGAGTACTGTGTGCAGTTTTGGTCTCTTTACCGAAGAAAGAATATACTTGCCATAGAGGGAGTGCAGCGAAGGTTCGCCAGACTGATTCCTGGGATGGCAGGACTGTCGTACGAGGAGAGATTGGGTCGACTAAGCCTGTATTCACTAGAGTTTAGAAGAAGAATGAGAGGGGATCTCACTGAAATGTATAAAATTCTGACAGGGCTAGACAGACTGGATGCAGGGAGGGTCTAGAATGAGGGGTCACAGTCTCAGGATACGGGGTAGGACATTTAGGACTGAGATGAGGAGAAATTTCTTCACTCAGGGGGTGGTGAACCTGTGGCATTCTCTGCCACAGAAGGCTGTGGAGGCCAAGTCACTGAATATATTTAAGAAGGAGATAGATAGATTTCTAGACACAAAAGACATCAAGGGGTATGGGGAGAGAGCGGGAATATTGTATTGAGATAGAGAATCAGCCATGATCATATTGAATGGTGGAGCAGGCTCAAAGGGCCTACTCATGCTCCTATTTTTCTATGTTTCTATGTAGGCTTTATCTCGAAGTCCCTGCTTTTTCTAGTCAAAGGGATCGACCTATGCTGTGATGTAGTTTGTTTAACAATGGGGTTCCCCTTCAGTACCTTGCCCAGGTGGTCCTTGCTTACACATCAGTCCAGACAGTGCATACCGGAAGGCTGAAACTGTGAGCAGCATCACAAGTAAACCCACGCTTTCCAGCCGGGTCGCTCAATAGCCATCAGGTGCAGGAATGCTGAATTTTCCCAATTCTAATCCAGGGGTTGTGGAGACCGTCCATGATGTTCCCACCCTTGCTGAGGGCATCTAACTCCAGTCTGGGGAATGCAACCTGGGATCTTGCTGGTCTGTAGGACTCAGCAACTCACTGGCTGAAACTGTCGAGCAGTTTGGGGGAACCTACATGCCACCTACCTTATATTAGAAGCATCTATAGAGCTCTTGATGTCATTCAAAGAGTCCGTCAATGACTTGAATTCAAAAGAGTTTAAGTCCCCTCCTTCTGCCAGACACTGGAGGGAGGAAAGAACAACGAGTTTAGTTCCATTAAAAAAAAGCTTTCAATAGCTGAAAGCTGAAATAAAAAAAAGTGGTGAGTGTGATTTTAGTTCTAGAATATCAGAAGGTCAAGGGCTGAGAAGGCTGGCCAGCCCATCAAAACTCAACCCTTCAGTTCTGCTTCTTCACACTTCTGCCCATCCAAATATTTGAGATCAGAGATCAAACGCAGAGGAGGCTGCCGGAGGGGGGGGGGGGCCACAAGTGGAGGCCGTGAGGGGGGGCAGGAAGGCAAGTGGAGGCCGCGAGGGGGGGCAGGGGCCAGGAGAGGGAAGGTTGCCACAGCACAAACTCCCTTTTCACCTTAATGTGGGCGCTGGGGCCTAGTGCAGCCGGGGCCTGGTACATGATACATCTTTTGGAGTTCCCCTGATGCATCACTTGACAAGGACACTACTCCGAGTCACTCCTCTGTGCAGAGGGATCACTTCGGATGCCTTTTCTGATCTTTGCCCTAAAAAGCATGCAAGTGCAGCCTGGTGTACGCACTCTCCAATTTTTCTCTCGCTAGGCATCACCACTGCTCAATGTCCATTTTGACTGCTGACTGAAGTCTGCAGCTCCCTGTCAGATGCCTCCTGACGAGCAATATTGGTAAAGGTCTGGGAGTCAGGCCATACACCCCGCCTTGCTGTAGGAAGGCTTGGTGGACCCGTGGAATCAGGGGGACTATCCCTCCATTTTTACAGCATCTGAACTAGAGACCAGGAGGGTCTCTGGTTTGACCCTCAGTCTGGGCTCACTTAGCTGGTCTCAGCTGGGGATGTGCAGGGAGAGTTGCTACAATTAGCCTCAGCCCCAACTGGGTGCCTGCCACTGGTCACCATACGGCAACTCCTGCTGGATTGTGTGCGCGTGGGGACAGGACTGGGTTCAGCTGTAATGGGGCCTCACAAGGAGATAAGTCTGCCGCATTATACGGGCAAGGCTCGCACATGAAGAATGGCCATTTGGACGAGATACTGCAGGACAACCCTTGGCACCTGTATCTCAGTAAGGAGTCAATACTTTCAGGAGTGGAGGGAATAAGATTAGCAAAAAAAAGTGGGATAATTTACATTAAAACCATCAATGCATGTAACACATTGGAGAGTTGTTGAGTGAGCTGACTGTTTATCTCATATCTCACAGATCAATGACCAAACCACAAGGCAGGATGGATTTGCTCATTTTCCAGGAGAGGGGGTTTCAGCGTGTTAGTTTGCAAAGATAAAACTAATTAAAATCACCATAATATCATTATGCTGATCAGATTTTCTCAGGCTGAACATCTCTCCCTTGCAAACAGTTTCCAGATCTCTAAACACAGTACTATTAGATGTGGTTTATTAAGAGTTAACCCCAAGTCATATACCACTCTTCTATTGAATCACAGTGGCATATTAGGTGAGCTGTGTGGTATCCTAGACACAGTAACAAGCTGACTGGGTGTGGTCACAGAGAGTGCATTAATTTAAGCCTTGTCCGTGAGGAATGAGACAGGAAATAGGCCAGTTACATTTACTACTAAAGTATTACGTCTCTGGGTATCTGGTGCTGTCTGGTTGAGAGAATTAGAATCAGAGACTTACAGCACAGGAGGCCGCCATTCGGCCCGTCGTGCCTGTGCTGGCTCTGTGAAAGAGCAGTCGTGCTTCGTCCCACACCCCCGCTTTCTGTCCATAACCCTGTATCTTCCGCATCCTCAAGGACCCGTCCAACTCCCTTTTAAAATTATTGATGGAATCAGCTTCCACCACCTGTTCAGGTCGAGCGTTCCAGATCCTGACAACTCTCAGAGTGAAAAAAAGTTCTTCTCATCGCCCCTCGAGATCTTTTTCCAATGATTCTGAATCTGTGACCTCTGGTTACTGACCCACTCGCCAGAGGGAACGGTTTTCCTATTTACTCTGATCAAAACTTCTCATCTTGAAAACCTCTATTCGGTCACTTCTTAACCTGCTCTGTTCCAACCTCTCCTCATAACGGAAGTCCCTCGTCCCTGGTAAACTTCCTCTGTACCCTTTCTAACGCATTTACATCTATATTGGTGACATTCTCTTCTCAAAACCGATGTGGCCTAAATTACTTTTGTAGTTTTAGCAGTTACAGTTTTTGTACACATTCTAGAGCAGTTACAATTTTTACACACACACAATCTCCTGTGGTGTTGTTTATAGCCAGTTGGAAGGTGCGCTGTTTTATAACTAGAAGGGTGAACCATGAAGTAGGGCAGGAGGAGGCTCATGTGGAGCATAAACACCAACACAGACTCGTTGGGCTGAATGGCCGGTTTCTGTGCTGTAAATTTTATGCAATTCTAGAAAAAAAAATCATCAATTCATAATGTATTGGCTACAACCCTATTTACTCACTTCCTCTCCCTTAAGGAAATTAATTAGCTGTGTTCAATACAGCTATATAAAAATACCATTCTGATTGTTGCTGCTAAACAATCTCATTGACCATGAGTAAGCTTGTGACTGTCGTGTTCATGTTAGTTTCTAGCTGTTTCATTGGCTGCTGGCAAACACGGTCACTGACTCACTTATTTCAAAGTTTGGACCAATGTTGGTAAAGGCAGAGGGCAGAAACTCTGCAGGTTTCACTTTGTACAGTAACAGCAGCAGCCAGTTTCCTTCTACAGCAGGCTACTCTGCAGAATCCAGCTCCAGATAAAGAAACTCTCCCACTGTTCATTCTCAATCCCTGTTCTGTAGTCTCAGGTGACAGCCTGGGCTCCGTTGTCTCTCCCACCTCAGCCGGAAGCCCCACTCCAGTCCCCCCTACTGCTCTGGCACATACTCTTCCTTTGAACATCTCACCTTTTTCTACCTCTCATTTTGTTTTCATGGGCATCGCTGGCAAGGCCAGCATTTATTGCCCGTCCCTAGTTGCCCTCGAGAAGGTGGTGGTGAGCCATTTTCTTGAACCGTTGCAGTCCGTGTGGTGAAGGTACTCCCACAGTGCTGTTAGGGAGGGAGTTCCAGGATTTTGACCCAGCGACAATGAAGGAACGGCCGATATATTTCCAAGTCATGATGGTGTGTGACTTGGAGGGGAACTTGGAAGTGGTGGTGTTCCCATGCGCCTGCTGCCCTTGTCCTTCTAGGTGGTAGAGGTCGTGGGTTTGGGAGGTGCTGTCGAAGAAGCCTTGGCGAGTTGCTGCAGTGTATCTTGTAGATGGTACACACTGCAGCTATGGTACACCGGTGGTGGAGGGAGTGAATGTTTAAGGTGGTGGATGGGGTGCCAATCAAGTGGGCTGCTTGGTCTTGGATGGTGTCGAGCTTCGAGTGTTGTTGGGGCTGCACTCATGCCTTGTACAGGAAACTTTGGTTTATCTGGAAGTTAACTGTCCGGAATGCTCGAGCCACCGGCAAAAATCAGGAGCCGTTTAGTTAGGTTTTTTTTTTTCTCGTTGCTTTTTTCCCCCCCACCAGTCAGGCTCTGCAAGGTCTTGCTGAAGCTGTTGCTAAGCTAGAGACGCTTGCAAGGTACGGCCGACTGTTTAGAAGCTGTTGCTAAGCAACAGGGTTTGTTGCCAGATACGGAGCTCAAAATCTCCGTATGTTTCAACATTAGCGCTGGTTTGTCCAGCAGTTTTGATGGGACTGCAACAGCTCGGGCCCCGTCGGTGCCGGATAGCACAAAGTTCCCTGTAGATGGTGGAAAGGCTTTGGCGAGTCAGGAGGTGAGACACTCGCTGCAGAATACCCAGCTTCTGACCTGCTCTTGTTGCCACAGTATTTATCTGGCTGGTCCAGTTGAGTTTCTGGTCAATGGTGACCTCCAGGATACAGTACTGATGGTGGGCGATTCGGCAATGGTAATGCTGTTGAATGTCATGGGGCGCTGGTTAGACGCTCACTTGTTGGAGATGGTCATTGCCTGGCACTTCTGTTGCGCAAATGTTACCTGCCACTTATTAGCCCAAGCCTGAATGTTGTCCAGGTCTTGTTGCATGTGGGCATGGACGGCTTCATTATCTGAGGAGTTGTGAATGGCACTGAACACTGTGCAGTCATCAGTGAACATTCCAACTTCTGACCTTATGATGGAGGGAAGGTCATTGATGAAGCAGCTGAAGATGGTTGAGCCTAGGACACTGCCCTGAGGAACTCCTGCAGCGATGTCCTGGGGTTGTGAAGATTGACCTCCAACCACCACAACCATCTTCCTTTGTGCCAAGTATGACTCCAGCCAGTGGAGATTCGCCCCCCCCCCCCCCCCCGCCCCCAATTCCCATTGACTTCAGTTTTACTAGGGCTTCTTGATGCTACACTCTGTCAAATGCTGCCTTGATGTCAAGGGCAGTCATTCTCACCTCTGGAATTCAGCTCTTCTGTCCATGTTTGGACCAAGGCTGTAAGGAGGTCTGGAGCAGAGTGGTCCTGGCGGAACCCAAACTGGGGATCAGTGTGCAGGCTATTGGTGAGTAAGTGCCCCTTGATAGCACGGTCGACGACACCTTCCATCACTTTGCTGATGATTGAGAGTAGACTGATGGGGTGGTAATTGGCTGGATTGGATTTGTCCTGCTTTTTGTGGACAAGACGTACCTGGGCAGTTTTCCACATTGTCGGATAGATGCCAGTGTTATAGCTGTACTGGAACAGTCCTTGTTCTCTACCACGGCAAGTTTCCTCACTGTTTACCTCCCTCAGCCTCTGCACTGAGCGATTTCTCATCCTTGGTGATTTCAACCTCTATCTCAACTCATCTCGTCATTCCTCCTCAGAGTTCACCGCCCTTCACCACTCCCTCCATAAAAACTCTCCTACCCATATTCACGGCCACCCCACAATCTTGCCACCTCACGTGGACTCTATTCCCATCATCTCAAATCAGAGCCGGAACCGGAACTCGCATCTTTCTCTAATTTCGCTCCTATCTCCCCTCATAGAAACATAGAAGATAGGAGCAGGAGTAGGCCATTCGAGCCTGCTCTGCCATTCAATGTGATCATGGCTGATCATCCAAATTCAGTACCCTGTCCCTGCCTTTTCCCCATATCCCTTGATCCCTTTAGCCTCAAGAAATATATCCAACTCTTTCTTGAATATATTTAATGAACTGGCCTCCACCGCCCTCTGTGGCAGAGAATTCCACAGGTTCACCACACTCTGGGTGAAGAAATTCCTCATTTCAGTCCTAAATGGCTTACCCCTTATCCTTAGATTATGACCCCTGGTTCTGGACTCCCCGGCCATCAGAAACATCCTTCCTGCATCTAGCCTGTCCAGACCGGACAGAATTTTATAGGTTTCGATGAGATCCCCTCTCAATCTTCTAAATTCCAGTGAGTATAAGCCCAATTGACACAATCTCTCCTCGTACGTCATTCCTGCCATCCCAGGTATCAGCCTGGTGAATCTTCGCTGTACTCCCTCCATGGCAAGAACGTCCTTCCTCAGGTAAGGTGACCAAAACTTCACACAATACTCAAGGTGCAGTCTCACCAAGGCCCTGTACAACTGTAGCAAGACATCCTTGTTCCTGTACTCGAACCCTCTTGCTACGAAGGCCAACATACCATTTGCCTTCTTAACCGCCTGCTGCACCTGCATGCTTACCTTCAGCGACTGGTGCACAAGGACACCCAAGTCTCTTTGCACTTCCCCTTCTCCCAATCTATTGCCATTCAAATAATAATCTGCCTTCCTGTTTTTGCCACCAAAGTGGATAACCTCACATTTATCCACATTATAGTGCATTTGCCATGTTTCTGCCCAATCACCCAACCTGTCCAAATCGTACTGGAGTTTCACAGCATCCTCCTCACAGCATACCCTCCCACCCAGCTTTGTGTCATCTGCAAATTTGGAGATATTACATCCAATTCCCTCGTCCAGATCATTAATATATATTGTGAACAGCTGGGGTCCTAGGACCGATCCTTGCGGTACCCCACTAGTCACTGCCTGCCACTCTGAAAACGACCCGTTTATTCCAACTCTTTGCTTTCTGTCCGCCAACCAGTTCTCTATCCAAGTCAATACCTTGCCCCCAATCCCATGTGCCTTAATTTTGCACGCTAATCTCTTATGCGGGACCTTATCGAAAGCCTTCTGAAAGTCCAAATACACCACATCCACTGGTTCTCCCTTATCTATTTTACCAGTTACATCCTCAAAAAATTACAGAAGATTAGTCAAGCATGATTTACCTTTTGTAAATCCATGTTGACTTTGTCCGATCCTGTCACTGCTTTCCAAGTGCTCTGCTATTTCATCTTTTATAATAGACTCTAGCATTTTCCCCACTACCGATGTCAGGCTTACCGGTCTATAATTCCCCGCTTTTTCTCTACCACCTTTTTTGAATAGTGGGGTAACATTAGCTACCCTCCAATCCATGGGTACCATTCCAGAGTCTATCGAGTTCTGGAAGATGACCAGTAATGCATCTACTATCTCTAGGGCCACTTCCTTAAGTACCCTGGGATGTAGACCATCAGGCCCTGGGGATTTATCGGCCTTTAGTCCCATCAATTTTCCTAACACCATTTCCCTACAAATACTGATTTCTTTCAGTTCCTCCCTCTCATTAGACCCTATGTTCCCTGGCATCTCTGGGAAGTTATTTGTGTCCTCCTTTGTGAAGACAGAACCAAAGTATGTATTTAGTTGGTCTGCCATTTCCCTGTTTCCCATTATAAATTCCCCTGATTCTGACTGTAAGGGACCTACGCTTGACTTCACCAATCTTTTTCTCTTCACATATCTATAAAAGCTTTTAGTCAGTTTTTATGTTCCCTGATAGCTTACTCTCATTCTATTTTCCCTTTCTTAATTAATCCCTTTGTCCTCCTTTGTTGAATCCTAAACTGCTCCCAATCCTCAGGATTATTGCTTTTTCTAGCCAATTTATATGTCCTCTCCTTGGATCTTATGCTATCCCTAATTTCCCTTGTTAGCCACGGTTGAGTCACCTTTTTTGTTTTATTTTTATGCCAAACTGGGATGAACAAATTCTGTAGTTCATCCATTCGGTCTTTGAATGTTTGCCATTGCCTATCCACCGTCAACCCTTCGAGTGCCATTCCCCAATCAATCCTACCCAACTCGCTCCTCAGACCATCGTAGTTTCCTTTATTTAAATTGAGGACCCTTGTCTCTGAGTCAACTACTTCATTCTCCATCTTAATGAAGAATTCGATCATATTATGATCGCTCCGACCCAAGGGGCCTCGTACAAGATTGCTAATTAATCCTCTCGTTACATAATACCCAGTCTAAGGTGGCCTGATCTCTGGTTGGTTCCTTGACATATTGGTCCAGGAAACCATCCCGTAAACACTCCAGGAATTCCTCCTCCACAGTATTGTTACTCATTTGGTTGGCCCAATCTATATGTAGATTAAAGTCACCCATGATGACTGCTGTGCCCTTATTGCACACTTCTTTAATTTCCCTTTTAATGCCATCCCCAACCTCCGCCTTACTGTTTGGAGGTCTATATACCACTCCCACTAATGTTTTTTTCCCTTTAGTATTTCTCAATTCTACCCATACAGATTCCACATCATCAGAGCTAATATCCTTCATTACAATTGTATTAATCCCTTCTTTAACCAGTAATGCTACCCCACCTCCCTTTCCTTTTTGCCTATCTTTCCTGAATATCGAATACCCCTGGATGTTGAGCTCCCAGTCTTGGCCATCCTTGAGCCACGTTTCCATAATCCCAACCAAATCATATTCGTTTACCTCTATTTGCGCAGTCAATTCATCCACCTTATTACAAATGCTCCTCGCATTAAGACACAAAGCCTTCACGCTTGTTTTTTTAACGCTCTTAGACCTATTAGAATTATTATTTACTGTGGCCACGTTTGATTTAAACTGTTGATTTCTCTGACTGCCACTTTTGTTTTTCTCCTTCCTATCTTTTGCTTTTATCCCTGTTTTCCTTTCCTCTGTCTCCCTGCTCAGGTTCCCAACCCCCTGCCATTTTAGTTTAAACCCCCCCCCGAACAGTGCTAGCAAACCTCCCCGCAAGGATATTTGTCCCGCTCTGGTTCAGGTGCAACTCGTCCGACTTATACAAGTGCCACCTTCCCCAGAAGCAGGCCCAGTGATCCAGGAAACTAAAGCCCTCCCTCCTGCACCAACTCTTTAGCCACGCAGTCATCTGCTCTATCGTCCTATTCCTATACTCACTAGCATGTGGCACCGGGAGTAATCCAGAGATTACAACCTTTGAGGTCCTGCTCTTTAATCTGCTACCTAGCTCCCTAAATTCTTGCTGCAGGACCTCATCCCTCTTCCTACCCATGTCATTGGTCCCAATGTGAACCACGACCTCTGCCTGTTCACCCTCCCCCTTCAGAATGCCCTGCAGCCGTTCAGTGACATCCTTGACCCTGGCACCAGGGAGGCAACAAACCATCCTGGAGTCATGTCTACGGCCACAGAAACGCCTATCTGTTCCCCTTACGATAGAATCCCCTACCACTATTGCTCTCCCACTCTTTTTCCTCCCTTCCTGAGCAGCAGAAGCACCCCTGGTGCCAGGAAGTTGGTTGAGCTCATCCTGTACCCGAGACCCACCTCCTGCTCTCTTGACCCTATTGCCAGTAAACCATTCAACTTTCCTTCCTGGCCCCCATGCTAGCTGATAGTGTTATCTTCTCAGGTACTGTACCCCTCCCTTTCAAATCTGCCATCATCACCTCTTCAAAAACCCACCGCCCCTCTGTCCTTGCAAACTACTGTCCCATCTCCAACCTCCCTTTCCTCTCCAAAGTCCTTGAACATCTCGTCACCTCCCAAAGCAGTGCAATTTTTTTCTGCAACTCCATGTTTGAACCCCTCCAATCAGGTTTCTGCCTCTGCCACGGTATTGAAACGGCACTAATAAAAAAGTCAGAACTTACATCCTCTGTGACTGTGGTAAACTATTCCCCCTCAAATTTCTTGACCTGTCTGTAGGCATTGACATGGTTGACACCACCCTCCTCCAATGCCTCTCCTCCGTTGTCCAGCTGGGTGGGACTGCCTTCGCCTGGTTCTATTCCCATCTATCCTGTCATAGCCAGAGAATCTCCTGCAATGACTTCCCTTCCCGCTCCCACATCGTTACCTCTGGAGTCCCCCAAGGATCTATCCTTGGCCCCCTATTTTTCATCTGCATGCTGCCCCTTGGCGACATCAGCCGAAAACACGTCAGGATCCGTCAGACGACACCCAGCTCTACCTCACCACCACCTCTTGACCCTTCCTCTCTGTTGTCAGACTGCTTCTCCGACATACAGTCCCGGATGAGCCTCAATTTCCTCCAATTAAACATTGGGAAGACCGAACCCATTGTCTTTGGCCCTTGCCACAAACTCCTTTCCATCGCCACCGATTCCGTCTCACTCCCTGGCCACTACAACACACTGATACATTACAGTCCTATCAATACAGTACAGGTAGACTATCCTTTATCCGAAAACCTCGGGACCAGCCGTGTTTCGGTTTTCGGAGAATTTCGGATGGTGGGTCGGCGGGGGTGGGGGTCGGCGGGGGGGGGGTCGGGGCCGGCGGGGGGTCGTGCGCATGACTTACGCTGACACTCCGCGTAAGTTGGCGGGGGTCGGGGTCGGCGGGGGTCCCCGCGGGGGGGGGGGGGGGGGTCGTGCGCACGACTTACCCTTTATCCGAACTTCCGAAACCGGAACCCTCCAAAAACCGAAGGTTTTTTCGTTCAGCGTAAGTCGTGCGCATGACTTACGCTGAATGAAAAAAGGTGTTTTTTTTTTTTTTAAAAAGAGGGTTTCGGTTTTCGGAAGTTCGGATAAAGGGTAGTCTACCTGTACATGGTATACAATACGCACCAGTTTGTGGTAGTGAGTGAGCTCTACTGAATGAGAGTTGTGGACAACCTTCGGGGCTAATTCCAGGTAGCAGAAGTGTAGACTAGAGAAGCTGGGATTGTTCTCTTTCGAGCAGAGCAGGTTAAGGGGAGATTTAATAGAGGTGTTCAAAATCATGAGGGGTTTTGATAGAGTAAAAAGAGAGAGAAACGGTTTTCCACTGGCAGGGGTAGGGGTGGTGGTGGTGCTGGTAACTAGGACACAGATCGAAGAATATTGGCAAAAGAGCCAGAGTAGAGATGAACATTTTTTTTTTATTTTTTTATACTCGGAGTTGTTACGATCGGGAATGCACTTACCGAAAGCAGATTCAATAGTAACTTTCAAAAGGGAATTGGAAAAAAAACCTTGAAGGGAAAAAAAATTGCAGGGCTGTAGGGAAAGAGCAGGGGGGAGTGGGACTAGTTGAACAGCTCTTTCAAAGAGCTGGCACAGGCACAAAGGGCCCAGCGGCTTCCTTCTGTGCTGTATGATTAGAAGTGTTAGTTGTACTGCTGTGATCACTCGCAGTGTCCATACCTGGCGTGTGCGCTGTAAGGGGGGGGGGGGCAGGGTAAAGAGAAAAACAATGCCGACAAAGGTACCTGCTACCACCAGAGTGGGATGTCCTGAAAGACTAGGAGGAAACCAAGGAGATCGCTGGTTTTAGGATCTGGGTGGGGAGGGGTCACAATGGGGGGGGGGGGGGGGGGGCGGCCAGGAGGCAGTGTGCAGGGTGATGTTTGGTAATTTTACAGAGGTCAGGCAGTACCATTCGCCAGTAGACCCGGATCTTTGGGCACAACTAGGATTGTGCCACACGCCACCCCAGCCCCTCCGCCACCCCTCTGGGGGTTCCACCTGTGCAGACGGACAAACCTATGGCTAAATTTAACCAGCGCTCCTTTTATTACAGCTCGAGACTGTGCTGCTTCACAAACAGAACCCCAGTTGTTGGCGGGCAGGATTCGTCCCAGGTCTCCCTCTCCAGCCTATTATCGTTGCATTTGTATTTTCCGGGCAGGTAGAAATAAAGATTCTGTCTGACCTCAAAATTAGTTTCGTTATCAATTATAAAAAAAAAAAAAAAAATCACATGGGATTTTGTAAACAACTGCCACACATCACCATTCGAACATCAAGTCAGTGCTCAGCCACACAGTCTCCCATCAGAAGTAACTGGGTATATCTGGAATGTGCTGTCTGAAAGGGTGGTGAAAGTAGAGACAATAGTAACTTTCAAAAGGGAATTGGATGAATACTTGGAGGAAAAAAATTACAGGGCTATGGGGAAAGAGCAGGGGAGTGGGACTAATTGGATAGCTCTTTCAAAGAGTTGGCACAGTCATGATGGGCCGAATGACCTCCTTCTGCGCTGTATCATTCTATGAATGTGGAAAGTGCATGCTAATATCAGTACCAAACTACTGAACAGGATTCTTGCTGAGTTATTCAGTCCACCCCCATTTCCCCACGTGGTCAGTGAGCAATTGCAGGGAGGTCCACTAGTTGGCACGAATTTCAGATCCATTGCTTTTTGGATTCTCAGGATGAGTGACGCTGGCAAGGCCCATCCCCAGTTACAAGTGGGTGACTTGCTAGGGTACAGAGAGCATTAAAGTGTATACCACATAGCGCGAGACTGGAGTCACCTGTAGGCCATACCAGGTCGGGGTGGCAGGGTCCTTTCCTCGAAGGACATTACTGAGTCAGTTGAGTTTTTTTTACGACACTCCGGCAGCTTTCAATGTCATTTTTCATCTGGTGATGAACCACAAATGACCAGATTATTAAATTCAGTGTCACAATTTACTCGGGCAGGATGCAAGATCACGACCTTTGGCTCACTAAACCTAGTACCACACACCACCGCAGCTGGGAGCTGCCGAACACTGCACTTACTTTTATCTGTAGTAGCACTGCCGTCAGTCTGGCTATTAGGTCAGTGAGGTTTTCATTTCTAACACTGGCCTGCCCAGTTTGCGAAGTGTTTGCCTGCCGTACGAGCTCGTGAGCCTCCTCCTCACACCTCCTACGCATGTCTGTGGGCTGGTCCATGGGCTGCAAGCCCTGGTCAGGAGCAAGCTGTCATTTTCAAGATAACACAAGAGGCAAGGTTAACAACTGATCCACAAAACCTCAGGCACTGCCCACATCAAATATCACCTGTATTTAGACAAATACCAAGAGAAAGCAACATGAAGGCAATCGAGTTTCATGTCTAGGCAGCTGAAGGCACAACCGCCATTGGTGGGACGAAGAAAATTGGGGATGCGCAAGAGGCCAGGATTGGAGGAGCGTAGAGTTCTTGGAGGGTTGTAGGGCTGGGAGGAGGTTACAGAGATAGGGAGGGGCGAGGCCTTTGAATACAAGGATGAGAATTTTATAAATGAGGCACTGCCAGACCAGGAGCCAATGTAGGTCAGTGAGCAGAGGTGATGGGTGAATGGGATTTGGTGCGAGTTAGGATACGGGCAGCAGAGTTTTGGATGAGCCCAAGTTTAACACAAATACAGGACGTGAGAGACAGAGCAAGCGAGCATTAGTGTGCGCACAGGGAAGGGAAGAAAAGGTGCGGAACCGAGCAGGTGAGCGACACAGACGTTGAGAGTGCGAGAGCCAGGCAGACAATGTGATGAATACTCACCTCGTAACAATACTGCTGGACTTTATTCAGGACCTTGTTCAGATCTTTGTTCAGCTGCTCCAATTCTAAAACA
Organism: Somniosus microcephalus; assembly: GCF_052327205.1. Classification (NCBI taxonomy): domain Eukaryota; kingdom Metazoa; phylum Chordata; class Chondrichthyes; order Squaliformes; family Somniosidae; genus Somniosus; species Somniosus microcephalus. The sequence continues at coordinate 230,036,245 of NC_140995.1, forward strand.
ATTGTCGCATATCGCTTCTGAAAGTCTATTCCAATGGAGGCTGAATACGATTTCTGAGGGAGTGAGAAAGTAGTCAGTCAGTCATTTCCTACCTTGATAGGGCCGATACTGCCCTGCAACTCAACTCCTGGGGCGCAGTGCGGGGGGGGGGGGGGGGAAGAGAGAGAGAGAGAAAGGGAACAGGATGGAAAAAGAAAACACATTTGCAGGAATTATCGCTAAACATTCCTCCCTCAACCACCAGCACCAAAAGGCAACAGACTAACCTGTTAATCATCTCGGTTTATAGATTGTTGCTGAAGAATGGCCATCATGCTTGCCTACACCACAAGTCACTGCACTTTAAAGGTTAATTCGTTCTGGGAAAGGAAAGACTTGCATTTCATAGAATCTTACAGCACAGAAGGAGGCCATTCAGCCAATCGAGTCTGTGCCACCTGTTGGTAGCGCTCTCCAATTAGTCCCACTCCCCTGCTCTTTCCCTGGAGCCCTGTAAATTTTTCCTTTTCAAGTCTATATTCAATTTCATTTTGAAAGTTACCACTGAATCTGCTTCCACCGCCCTTTCAGACAGAGCATTCCAGATCACAACAACTCACTGCATAAAAACACAATCTCCTCATCTCCCCCCTGGGTCTTTTGCCAATGATCTTAAATCGGTGTCCTCTGGTTACTGACCCTCCTGCCACTGGAAACAGTTTCTCCCTATCTACTCTATCAAAACCTTTTGTAATTTTGAACACCTCAACACTTGTATGTGCCACATCAGGTCTCACACACAACAAAATGCTTCACATACAACAGGTTATTTTTGAAGTGCAGCGGCTTCCGTAGTCAAATACAGCGTTTCCATAAACAGCAATGATATGAATCACCCATTAATCTATTGTTTCTTTTGTGTGGTGTTGGATGTGGAACGTATGTTGGTTTGGAGAATGGGAGAACTCCTTATTTGAAGAGTGCCGGGGGAACGGTGGACTACTGGAGTAGGCCGACAGGACCTCAGATGAATGTTTACACCAGACGGTCGGCACCTCCCTCAGCACAGCCAGCCTGGATTATTCACTCAGGTTCTGGTGTGGGGTTCAATCGCTCAGTCTTCTGACCCAGAGCCAAGAGTGCCATTCACTCGTGCTTTGACTATTTATGTAACACTATATAAATACAAACATCTTTTAAACACACTAACCATTTGTACATACCTATTTGTCTGCAACAAGCTAATGAAGTTTTAGATTGCTGGGAAGTATTTGAAAGTTTCTAAATTGGCACAGCTCTTTAACAGTAACGCCCTTTACCATTCAAACACGAGTCCAGCTCCGTGCGATTGCCTTGCATAGTTTCATTTCAATCATCGTCCGATCATCTCTAGCTTCTCTTCCCAACCCTGCACCAACATTCCCTAAAGATTTGTTCTTTGTCTCCTCCTCTACCTGCTGCCCCCCCAGCAACATCATCCACAGAGACAGTCTGCTTCTACCCTGTTCCGCCTCTCCACCGCCACGCGACTTCTCCACCGCTTTTCTAACATCTTGGATGAGTCGTGATGTCCTCCAGCTCAACATTGGGAAGACCGAAACAATCTCCTTTGGTCCCCGCCACAAACTCCGCTCCCTCGCCACTGACTCCCAACTCCCTCCCCGGGCACTGTCTCGAGATGAACCAGATGGTAATCAACTTCGCCATTTTGTTCAACTTTGGGCTGAGTTTAAGGCCCCGTATCCTTCCACCACTACCTACTTCCAACTCCTCAACATTACTCCCCTCAGCCTCTTCACCAATGAAACCCATATCGATGTTTTCATCATCTCCAGACTTCACCACTCTAATGCTGTACTTGCTGGACTCCCATCCTCCATAAACTCAGTCAAACCCCTGTCCTGAACGAAGCCACCCTGATCATTCACCAGCCTCGTTCTCACTGACCTACATTAGTTTTCACCCTTTATTGCCTTAAATTTAAAATCCTTGACCTCATCTTCAAATCACTCCATAGTTTTGTTTCCTATCTTTTTAAAATTCGTTCCTGGGATGTGGGTGTCACTGGCAAGGCCAGTATTTATTACCCATCTCCAATTGCCCTCGAGAAGGTGGTGGTGAGCCGCATTCTTCAACCGCTGCAGTCCGTGTGGTGAAGGTACTCCCACAGTGCTGTTAGGGAGGGAGTTCCAGGATTTTGACCCAGCGACGGTGAAGGAATGGCGATATATTTCCAAGTCAGGATGGTGTGTGACTTGGAGGGGATTTTGCAGGTGGTGGTGTTCCCATGCACCCGCTGCCCTTGTTCATCTAGGTGGAAGTGGTGGTGGTTTTGGGGTGGGGGGGGGGGGGGGGGGTGCTGCTGGAGCAGCACTCTCTTCCAGCTTTAAATGGCCTTCCCCCCCCCCCCCCCAAACTCAACACTGTTCCTGTGTATCTAGCCTTTTAGTGTACCCCCATTCCTTTGATCCACCATCGATGGCCATGCCTATAGAGATGATAAATCACTTCCAGAAAATATTTTGGGATGCAGTACGAGTAATTTGAGACATAATGGAGATATGAACAGGTGATTTTGGACCTCTAGTTCCCAAACCTCTTCACCACTGGGGGTTTTCCTCACCTTGTGACTACAGGAAACTTTGGTTTATCTGGAGGTTGTATGTCCAGAAACCTCGATCTACCGGCAGAAATCAGGAGCCGTTTTAGGTTTTTTTTCTTCTCGTGGCTTTGTTTTCAACGGTCAGGCTCTGGAAAGTCTCTGAAGCTGTTGCTAAGCTACAGAGACACTTCCAAGGCACGGGCCGACTGTTTACAAGCTGTTGCTAAGCAAGTGTTTGTTGTCAGATACGGAGATGAAAACCTCCGTATGCTTCAACATTAACTTTGTATGTCCGGCAGTTTTGATAGATCGGCAACAGCTCAGTCCCGTATATAACAAAGTTTCCTGTAATTGATAGCGATGGATTGCTATGATTAGTCAACAACTCCATTATCATTGTATCACGTGACTACCAGGATGGTAGAAAGCAAACTAGATGGACCATGGTCTATCATCTAGAAATTCAGGTACCAGAATACTTATTATACAAGCCCATCCTATAGTGGGATATTGTGGGGAGTATACCCACAGCAGTCACAATATAAAAACCGCATGGTTCTTTGAGTCTTGGTACTTTGAGTATTAGCTTCTCCAATAGCTAAGCAACCATGGTTGCTGGCCTGTACCAGTGGCGAGAAAACACGGCAAATCAAATTAGTGTTAGTGCAGTCAGGAACACCAGTGCCTCATGGCACCGTTAGACACTGGGGTTAATGTTGGTAATGGCAGGGGAGAAGGTTAACAGACAGGCTTCAGGCACTTCATGGCTCGGTAGAATCAGCACCGAAACTGGCCATTCGGCCCATTGCACCCGTGCCAGCTCGCAAAAGAGCTATCCACTTAGTTCCATTTCTCTGCCTTTTTCCCCCCCCACCATACAATTTTTCCCCCCTAAAATATTTATCCACTTCTCTTTTAAAAAAGTTATTATGGACTCAGTTTCCATGAATGTTTCTGGTAGGGCATTCTATTTCCTAACAATCCTCTGCGTAAACCAACAATTTCTCCTGATCTGCCCCTTCCAAGTGTGCACAGGCACCCAAAGCGCAGGTCTCCCAACTTAAGCTCTCTGGAGTTGAGCAAGTGGGAGAGTTCTTTATGGGGAGAGGGAGCCTGCACTCCACGAGGCAGATAGAACCCTGCAGGTGAGTGCGGACTTCAGTAGCTTGGAGACTCTAATCTGGTGTCGAACAGTTTAAAAAAAAAAAATTTGTTCCTGGGATGTGGGCGTCGCTGGCAAGGCCAGCATTTATTGCCCATCCCTAGTTGCCCTTCAGAAGGTGGTGGTAAGCTGCCTTCTTGAACAGCTGCAGTCCGTGTGGTGAAGGTACTCCCACAGTGCTGTTAAGTAGGGAGCTCCAGGATTTTGACCCAGCGACAAAGGATTGGCGATATATTTCCAAGTCAGGATGGTGTGAGACTTGGAGGGGAACTTGGAGGTGGTCGTGTTCCCATACGCCTGCTGCCCATGTCCTTCTAGGTGGAAGAGCTCGCGGGTTTGGGAGGTGCTGCCGAAGAAGCCTAGGCGAGTTGCTACAATGCATCTTGTAGATGGTACACACTGCAGCCACGGTACGCCGGTGGTGGAGGGGGTGAATGTTTACGGTGGGGGATGGGGTGCCAATCGAGCGGACTGCTTTGCCCTGGATGGTGTTGTTAGAGCTGCACTCATCCAGGCAAGTTGAGAGTATTCCATCACACTCCTTACTTGTGCCTTGTAGATGATGGAAAGGCTTTAGGGAGTCAGGAGGTGAGACACTCGCTGCAGAATACCCAGCCTCTGACCTGCTCTTGTTGCCACAGTATTTGTGGCTGGTCCAGTTAAGTTTCTGGTCAACCTGCCTGACCTGAAAAACAGAGCAGGAGTTCTGGTATCCTGCCCAACATTACTCCCGCAACCAGCACCAACAACCAATGTCGATCTCTGGGTGGACAACCTTGGAGAAAACTACGGTTAAGCCATTAAAGCAAGTGTTTTACTTAAAACCAGAGTAAAAAATGAGAAAGGTCCTTTTACCAGTTTCTCTGCTTCCGTGTTCATTTCTTTTAACTGTTTGATGTGTTCTTTCTTGATCATGAGAATTTTTGATAGTCTTGTCTAAAAGGGGGAATAAGACAAAGGTAAACAGGAATCGCACAACGATGAAGAAACACTTGCTGTTGCTGCACAGAGCACTGAAATTGCTGTCATAACATAAAATAGGAGCAGTCGGCCATTCGGCCCCTCGAGCCTGCTCCACCATTCAGTACGATCATGGCTGATCTTCTACGTCATCTCCACATCCCTTGATTCCCTTAATATCCAAAAATCTATCGATCGCTGTCTTGAATATACTCAACGACTGAGCCGCCACAGCCCTCTGGGGTAGAGAATTCCAAAGATTCACCACCCTGAGTGAAGAAATTTAGTCACTGACACCTTTGTTACTCTGTCCCTTCCTGACCCACTGTTTATTTTTACCCAAAACTCTGCTCTGGAGGGAAAGGGATGTTGTAGGGCCTTATATACATTCAAGGGAGACAGAGTACCTAGTTTAATAATTTGGTTCCTCCCAGAGTTCGAATTGGGGAGCCGTCCTGTAAATTGGCTGTTATAAAGAGAGTTAATTTTTGTTTAACTGCAGGTGCAGACATTGTAACGAATTACATATTAAAAATTTGTAATAATTCCAATGCAAGTGCTATTGTAAGCCTAGATAGTTTTTTCGCGAATGTTGTGAACCTCTTAATTTTCAGAAACTTTCCCTCTAGAATTTTTTGAGGATGTAACTGGTAGAATAGATAAGGGAGAACCAGTGGATGTGGCGTATTTGGACTTTCAGAAGGCTTTCGATAAGGTCCCGCATAAGAGATTAGCGTGCAAAGTTAAAGCACATGGGATTGGGGGTAAGGTACTGACTTGGATAGAGAACTGGTTGACAGACAGGAAGCAAAGAGTTGGAATAAACGGGTCTTTTTCCGAGTGGCAGGTAGTGACTAGTGGGGTACCGCAGGGATCGGTCCTAGGACCCCAGTTATTCACAATATATATTAATGATCTAGACAAGGGAACTAGATGTAATATCTCCAAGTTTGCAGACGACACAAAGCTGGGTGGACGTGTGTGCTGTGAGGAGGATGCAGGGAAACTCCAGTATGATTTGGACAGGTTGGGTGATTGGGCAGAAGCATGGCAGATGCAGTATAATGTGGATAAATGCGAGGTTATCCACTTTGGTGGCAAAAGCAGGAAGGCAGATTATCTGAACGGCAATAGGGGAAAAAGGGGAAGTGCAACGAGACCTGGGTGTCCTTGTGCACCAGTTGCTGAAGGTAAGCATGCAGGTGCAGCAGGCAGTTAAGAAGGCAAATGGTATGTTGGCCTTCATAGCGAGAGGATTCGAGTACAGGAGCAAGGATGTCTTGCTGCAGTTGTACAAGGCTTTGGTGAGACCACACCTTGAGTATTGTGCGCAGTTTTGGTCGCCTTATCGGAGGAAGGATGTTCTTGCCATGGAGGGAGTGCAGCGAAGATTCACCAGACTGATACCTGGGATGGCAGGAATGACGTATGGAGAGAGATTGGGTCGATTAGGCTTATATTCGCTGGAGTTTTAGAAGAATGAGAGGGGATCTCATTGACACTTATAAAATTCTAACAGGACTAGACGCAGGAAGGATGTTCCCGATGGCCGGGGAGTCCAGAACCAGGGGTCACAGTCTAAGGATAAGGGGTAAGCCATTTAGGACTGAGATGAGGAGGAATTTCTTCACCCAGAGAGTGGTGAACCTGTGGAATTCGCTACCACATAAGGCAGTTGAGGCCAATTCATTAAATATATTCAAGAAGGAGTTAGATATATTTCTTAAGGCTAAAGGGATCAAGGGGTATGGGGAGAAGGCAGGGACAGGGTACTGAATTTGGATGATCAGCCATGATCTCATTGAATGGCGGAGCAGGCTCGAGGGGCCGAATGGCCTACTCCTGCTCCTATCTTCTATGTTTCTATAAGTGTTTTATTTTTTTCCGAGCCATTTCCCTCTGTCTCCCATAAAGCCAAAGTACTTGACCCGAGGTGCTTTTGGTTAGGTCTATAATTTGCCGATTTAGGTGGCTATACTTCACGCACTTCTCGTCCCAGGCTCGCTCAAGCACCATGTTATTGTCCTCCCATCTCGCCATTACGTCTACAACTGCCACTTCCAACTCCTTGTTGAATATTATGTCCGGTTTCCACAGTTTACCTTCAGTATCGGTGATCCTGAGTTCCACGCATGTCGTCCATCCATACTTAGAAAATCTTAAAGATCTAGGGTCTAAGATCTTATTATGCTGCTTGATTCTGGCGTTAACAGCCAGATACCTCCCGGAGATGTGTGCCAGGGTCTCGTTTGCTCCACTGCACCTTCTGCTGATTTTGATCATATTTGCTCGGTCGTAGGATAGGGTGCTTCTAGTTGCACCTTAGTAACAGACCTTTAATAAACCGTGATTGTTTCATCCTGTGAAACAGAGTTTGTCCATGAATTAGACATCCTGTCATTCTGACAATATCTTATGTCGGAGCCCTGGGCTAGGAGTATTGCCCACCTCTCGAATTCCCATTCTCTCCAACTCGCGTACCTGTTCCTGGGCTTAGTTCTCGCACTAGGGGGATGGACGCCTGCTCCTCGCATCTCTTTTACTACTTCAGGTACGAGAGAAAGATCACTACCTTCCAAGATGATATTTTGCTTTGTACTTAAGAATTCCTCAACCTCCCTAAAGGTTTTCAGGTTCCTAAGTTTTGACAGAGTCAATGGTGCTTTCTGCACAGAATTGGAAAGAAGACCCAATTACATAATTGGAGCCCTCGAGAGACTAGAGTTTCCGAATGACAGCGGGAAGAATTTGGGTAGGCTCAGGGCTCCGTCTCTATTAGCAGAGTACAGGATTCAGTCAGTGATATCAGAAGGGAGGTGAAGTATCTCCTTTACCACCTTTTTGACTAGTCGATCAAGCTCAGTTAAGGTGTTTTGAGAGGCCTCCATAATGGTAAGATGGTAATATAACCTGGAGATAATGTGGGTCTTCAGCATCTCAAATTTCTGGGTGGGTTTCAATTTGGACTCTTTCAGACTCACCATCCATCTTCCGCGACTCCTGCTCATGGATCGATACAGGCTTCCAAATACAGTATTTGTGTCTCCCTAAGGGGGATATAGCACACGGGGCTCCCGTTCAATTTACCAGTTCTCGCAGTGGTTGTAAAGAAAGGTCTTAGCCAGCTTTTTAACGTTGATGTCTAGCCCCGTGTTTTCGCAGAATGACTGGACGATTTTAAGATTTCGTGTCATTCCCACATAGGAGTCACTAAGGATTGCTAGATCATCAGCAAAAGCAAGCAATGAGCAATAGATAGATTTGTTATTTGACCGCATCGCCGCACCCATATTTGCTTGATCAAGTGAGCATGAGGGGGTCCATTGTAATGTTAAACAGAATTGGCGAGAGGATCGCCTAGTTTGACGCCGCTCAATGGAAATTGGATCTGTCATAAATCTGTCACCTTCTATCACCATGGAGGTATTGGTGTATAGATCTTCGACAAAGGTGAACAAATGCCTTGGGCACACCCATCCTTAAGAACATATGAACATAAGAAATAGGAGCAGGAATAGGCCACTTGGCCCCTCGAGCCTGCTCCGCCATTCAATAAGATCATGGCTGATCTTGGGCTCAAAGCCACTTCCTAGCCCACTCCCCATAACTCTTCACTCCCTTATCTTGTAAAAATTTGTCTATTGCCACTTTAAATATATTTAATGACCCAGCCTCCACAGTGTAATGTATATACCTTTAAGGGGGGAAACTATCTTTTACAGCTCATGTATACTGCAGTACCAGCAGTGACCACACCTGTATATAGCCCTGAGTAGTAATCTGTACAGATCAGTTCCAGTGTGATCCACGTTGAGTAAACACCTGTTATACCGTTCTCCTGCAGTCTCTGTGTCTTATTATACACAGACACAACATTGGCGACAAGGCAAGTTCGAACCTACCTACAACTCTGCATCACCTCCCGGGGATTCGTTCCTGGAGATCAGTGGATTGGAGGTCAAGGCCAGAGACTCTGGCGTCGACCACGGGCAACCGCCCAGTCATCCAGCAGAGACTTGAGAATTGCGGGGGAGGCTGGAGAGAGAGAGAGAGAGAGAGAGAGAGCGAGCGTGCGAGCGCGAGAGGGCAGAGCGCACAGGGTGCAGCCGGTGTTCAGGGGCCGAGCAGCGTCGAAGAGAGGGAGAGACGGACGCGCAGAAACCCGCGAGGCGCCGCTATTGCCACAAGGACCGCCGAGAGCGGCGTTGGCAGCAGCGCAGGAGAAGCGCGCGAAACCTACAGGGCGCCGCCATTGCCACGAGAACCGCCGGGAGCGGCGTTGGCAGCAGCGGGGGAGGAAGGAAAGCGCAGGAGACGCCATTTTAAACCACCCCCAAAATGCCGAAGAGTGGCAGTATCACCGCATTTGACAATGAAGTCGAAGATTGGACTACATATGTCGAACGAATAGAGGTATACTGCAAGGCAAATGAGGTGTCAGATGACAAGAAAGCATCGGTATTGTTAAATTTAATGGGTACAAAGACGTATGGTTTATTACGAAATCTAGTAACCCCAACGAAGCCAATGGAAAAGAGTTTTGAAGACATAGTAACGATACTACAGGAACATTTAAACCCCACACCGCTGCCGATAGCAGAAAGATTCAAGTTGCACAAACGGAACCAGCATAAGGATGGAAGCAATGCTGATTATTTAACAGAACTGCGCAAACTATCGAAACACTGCCAGTTTGGAGCGGGACTGGCAGATACCTTAAGGGACAAGTTTGTGTGTGGGTTTCAAAGTGAAGGAACCCAGAAATGGCTTTTATCTGAAAAGGACCTTACCGCAATGCTGAAAGCCTTTTCCAGCGTATCATATGAAGCAGCAGCACGGGGCGCTGCAGAGGTACAACAGAGACCACAAGAATATGGCACAAACGAAATGTCATATGGAACAGAGAAGTGCTATCGCTGCGGCAGAACAACACATGACCAGAATGATTGCTGGTTCAAAGACAAAGTGTGCAGACAGTGTGGAAAAGTAGGACACATAGCACGAGTCTGCAGGTCGGGAAAGAAAACCAGCAATAAGAAACCTACCAAAGAAAAGTACAAGAAGGTACATAAGATGACGGAGAATAGTTCAGACGAACAAGAGTGATAACGACTCCGAAAGCAGGAAACTGAGTTGTCTGAAACTACATAATGTGATCACAACGGAGGATCACCGAACCATTTGGGTCACTCTCAAGATAGCAGGAGTCCAGGTAAAGATGGAATTGGACACAGGATCAGCCCTAACAGTCATAAACCGACGGGACTACAAGCGGCTATTCTCACACATACCCTTGAGAGACACAAAAATTATTTTGAAGATGTACACGGGGCAAAAAGTCTACCCCAAAGGAAAAATAAGGGTGACCGTTATATATAATGGTAAGGAAACACCAAAACTAGACCTGTATGTATTGCAAGATGGAGGACCACCATTACTGGGACGTGAATGGATCCGGAAAATACAACTGGATTGGCATTCCATACAGGCACTGACTGTGGCTGACAAAAAGGATGACGACGTCACACCTGGGCGACTGTCAAAGATCCTAACGGACGCGAAAGAAGTGTTCCAGCAAGGACTCGGAACACTAAAAGGCATGACAGCGACGATTAAAATTGAAGAAAACGCAAGCCCAAAATTTTTTTTAAGGTCAAACCTTATGCGATCCGCCCAGCTGTCGAAGCAGAGCTGGAGAGTCTGGAACGTTCAGGTGTACTGTCCAAGGTAGACTGGAGCGAGTGGGCTACACCCATCGTCCCTGTGATGAAAAAGTCATTGAGCAGCACACCTGGGGACCCAAGGAAGGTTCGCATCTGTGGGGACTTTAAGGTAACAGTGAACCCGGTCCTTCACACCGTACAATATCCACTTCCGCGGATTGAAGATATTTTCGCCTCGCTATCTGGAGAGAAACGCTTCACTAAGATTGATCTGGCCCAGGCATATCTGCAAATGGAGGTAGAAGAAGCATCAAAAAAATACCTCACAATCAACACCCATAAAAGGTCTCTACCAATACAACCGGCTGGTATTCGGGGTAGCATCAGCTCCGGCTATTTGGCAGAGGGCAATGGAACAAGTCCTGCAAGGGATCCCAGGGACCCAGTGTTATTTGGACAACATCCTGGTCACGGGCGAAAATGACAGTGATCACCTTGCCAACTTGGAGCAGGTGCTCACTGGATTGCAGGAATATGGGCTCCGAGCTAACCACCCCAAATGCGAGTTTTTTAGAAAACAGATCTCGTATTGTGGCCACGTTATCGATAAAGAGGGGTTACATAAGTCCCCAGAGAAGATTGAGGCAGTAGTCAAGGCTCCAGCACAGGAAAATGTGTCACAACTGAGGTCATTCCTCGGGCTGGTAAACTACTACCATAAGTTCTTGCCAAATTTGTCTACAATACTGCACCCACTGAACACCCTACTGCAAACTGGGGTGCCATGGAAGTGGAGTGACGAATGTAGACGAGCTTTCCAGAAGAGCAAAACACTAATCACATCGAAAGAGGTATTGGCCCATTACAACCCGGCATTACCAATTCGGTTGGCGTGTGATGAGTCACCCTACGGCATTGGAGCGGTGCTGTCGCACAAATTCTCAGACGGCTCAGAGAGGCCAATAGCCTTTGCGTCACGATCACTAACCTCAGCCGAGCGTAACAACGCCCAGATTGACAGGGAGGCCCTCAGCCTAGTGTGGGGAGTGAAAAAGTTCAATCACTATCTGCACGGGCAGAAATTCACCTTGCTGACAGATCACCAGCCTCTTGTCTCCATTTTTAATCCGAAGAAGGGCGTTCCGGTGATGACTGCGCAATGACTACAAAGATGGTCACTTTTTCTAGGGGCGCACCACTACGAGATTGAATATAAGGGCACGAAACAGCATGGAAATGCTGATGGGCTATCACGCCTGCCACTGCCTACTGCAGAGGAAGCACCAGCAGTGGATCCTGTCGAAATATTCCATTCGACTATAGTTGAATACCTACCGGTAACTAACGCTTGTATCGAAAAGGAAACCCGAAATGACCCGACACTGTCTCGGGTATATGATTTGACGGTGAAGGGATGGCCAGCACATGGCGACTCACTGTTGCCAGCATTCTCGACAAGGAGAGAACAGCTGTCAGTGTGCCGGGGGACCTTGATGTGTGGATCCCAAGTGGTAATTCCACCCAAGTTAAGGGATAGAGTGCTCAATGAGCTACATGAGGGTCATCTGGGAGGGGTAAAAATGAAAAGCCTAGCCAGGGCTTGTGTGGTGGCCGGGAATCGATAAACAAATCGACGACCTGACCAAGAGTTGCTCAGGATGCCAGAAAGTCCAAAATGCACCACAGGCCCCTCTACACCCATGGGAGTGGCCCTCATCTCCATGGCAACGGGTGCATATTGATTTTGCTGGTCCATTCATGGACTCAATGTTTTTAATAGCCGTGGATGCGCACTCGAAATGGCCTGAGGTCATCAAAATGTCCTCCACCACCACGGAGAAAACTATTGCAGTCCTACGGACCATTTTTGCCAGGAATGGCTTGCCAGAACAGATTTGCTCCGACAACAGACCACAGTTTGTGTCCGAAGAGTTCCGGAGGTTCTTGAAAAAGAATGGGGTAAGGCATTACACATCCGCCCCGTATCATCCAGCCACAAATGGATTGGCTGAGAGGTTCGTACAAACCTTTAAGAAGGCAATAAAGGCTATGTACAATGACAACATTCCGCTGCAGCACAAGGTGGGCAATTTCCTGTTCGCCCACCGGAATGCGACACATGCAGTCACCAACCAGGCCCCAGCCATGATGTTCTTTAACCGAAGGTTAAGATCTCACCTGGATTTGCTCAGACCAAACGTACGAAGAGATGTTGAGAGTAAGCAATTCCAGCACATCCATGAGAAGCCAACAAGGAGCTTCAATATAGGGCAACCAGTCTTGGCCCGCGACTACCGAACAGAAAAATGGCAGCCAGGAACGATATGCACACGGCAGGGGCCACTAATGTACACAGTGGACGTTGGGGAGAGCATCGTGAGACGCCATGCTGACCAGATCTTAGAGTCACAGGAACAAGTCAACCCCATGCCTCGCCCATACATACCTGGTGATGAACCCGACGTACAGGTCGCATCTACCCCAGAAACAGTAGCATCGGAAGCTGATGAACCAACCGACGACAGGGGGCCAGAATCGCCTCCGCACCAAGACACAGACACTCAGGAAAGGCGCTATCCAGAAAGGATCAGGAAGCCTCCCCAAAGACTGAATATATAAATAGACTATTTTCAGCTAATGTTGCATGTTAAGTGTTAATTGTAATTAGTTTGATATTTAATTGTTAAATGAGTGTTATGGTACTGTTAATCTAAAAGGGGAGGAATTGTAATGTATATACCTTTAAGTGGGGAACTATCTTTTACAGCTCATGTATACTGCAGTACCGGCAGTGACCACACCTGTATATAACACTGAGTAGTAATCTGTACAGATCAGTTCCAGTGTGATCCACATTGAGTAAACACCTGTTGTACCGTTCTCCTGCAGTCTGTGTCTTATTATACAGAGACACAACACACAGCTCTCTGGGGCAGAGAATTCCACAAATTTACGACCCTCAGAGGAAGTTCCTCCTCATCAGTTCTAAAAGGGCGACCCTTTATTCTGAAACTATGCCCCCGAGTTCTAGATTCCCCCACGAGGGGAAACATCCTCTGTATCTACCCTGTTGAGCCCCCTCAGTATTTTATGTTTCGATAAGATCACCTCTCATTCTTCTAAATTCCAATGAGTATAGGCCCAGCCTGTTCAACCTTTCCTCATAAGTCAAACCCTCATCTCTGGAATTAACCTAGTGAATCGTCTCTGAACTGCCTCCCATGCAAGTATATCCTTCCTTAAATGAGACCAAAACTGTACGCAGTACTCCAGGTGTGGTCTCACCAATACCTTGTACAGTTGTAGCAGGACTTCCCGCTTTTATACTCCAACCCCCCCTCCAAGTGCCTTGGAAGTCATTGTGCCAACTGAATCGAATGCCTTTGCCAAATCAACAAAGACAACGGCCAGCGCCTTCTTATTCCTCTTTGCCTCCTTGATGACGTTTTGTAAGATGGCAATAGTTTCATTGCAGCCGGGGGGTGGCAGCTACAAATCCCTTCTGCCAGGGATTGAGGTCGACTGCTTCGCTTAGCCTTTTAGTCATGATTTTAGTAAAGAGTCGGAGCAATAGTGACTCGATGGTAATCGGCTGCCAGTTGTCTATGTTAAGTAGTTCAGCATTCTCGGTTTTAGGGATCAACACTGCACGGCTTTTCTTCAGTGTCTCCGGTATAGTTGCTGTTCTGAGCTAGAGTAAAGAGACGTGGGAGAATGCTCTCATCCTCTCCCATTATATCAGTGATGTTATTAATCTTCATGCCGTCTGGCCCGGCTGCGGTTGTCTTGTTAATACCCACAAGTGCTTGTTCAATCTCCCTTTTCTCAATGGCTTTCATTAGTTCTCTCTAATTTTTTCGGCCTTTATAGGCTTGAATAGCTTCTCCATGAAGAATTTTCCAAGCTCCTCCTTGCATAAAGGAGTTTGCTGTGGCTGGTGTCCCCATGATGTGTCGCGCCAGTCTTTTCGGATCCTTCTGATATATTGTCTGTACCCTTCTTGGCGCCGGAGTTATAAGATGTTCCACCTTCATGGTTTTTTCTCAATACCCATTTTTGACCTTGATGTTCCGTGGCTTAGATTTCTCAATCACTAACTCCGTGATTCCTTCAATTAAACCCAGGCTTAAGGCCTTATAATCCGGGCCTTTCCTGTCACGGAGGAGTTCTTCAGCTTTTGTAAGCTGGGCATCAGGCTCCCTGGGCTGTGGGCTACTCCCCAGTGGGCGTTTCTGCCGGACAGGTTGGTTGGTGTCAACGTTTGCCTCCGGAGCAGAGGGCCCGGGATCATCACCCCCACTTTCAGGGTTGTTCGGGGCCAATGTTGTCACTTTTTCGGCCGCTTTTTGGAGGACACGACTTTTATCTGAAATCGGTTTGTTAGTTTTAGATTTCAGAATGCTACCGATTTTCTTATTAGTATCTCGGTAGCCCTGGAACTGTACCTCAAGCTTCAGTAGGAGTTTTGTCGTCTCCTCTGACCAGACGTAGTCCTTCCTGCCAGCTCTCCTCTTCTGTTCTCGTTCCTCAGAGTAGGGTGTTCATGCCTCTTGTGCCGGCTGAGGCTTCTCTGCGTTGAAAACATGGCCTCACATTCCGTGCAAGAGAATATGCCATCTGATTTCGGCAACATACTGCCTTTACAATTGGCATAGTGACAAGCGATAGAACTATATTCGCCAGATTTATTGCATTTAGAGCACATGGTCTTGAAAGACTTGATTTGATGTTTTTTCTGGAGGTGGATTCTAAACAGACCAACTGTTTGAAATACCTCATTGTATCCGCGGCAGAACAAGCCATCGGCTGGGTAATGGATTATTACGTCTGCCGGGCTGTTACGGTCACAATCCGCACACCTTCAGGATAGGTGTCATCGTCAGATGTACCTGGACCCATAGACAGATCGCTTAACAGTGGTTCTGCTCCCGAACCCTTGAGTGCATATAGGCTTTGGTTGTGGAATGTTTGGGTACGGATGCTAAATAATGACCCCCGCCCCATTGAATTAGTGGGGTCTTCTTCATCTGCAACTCCATGGTCATCACCTATTGGTTTGTCCGTTCCTTGGACTCTGGCTGTCGGACGGAACTGGTTGCCAATAGGGCAGGTAGAAGGATGTTATATGTCTCAAATCCCTATCTCTGGTCTGAGTGGATGAGGACGTTTTAGCTGGTCCGCTAGACATAGACCTAGCAACAGTGCAGCAGAAGCACTTAGTGCAGTGTGGCTCTGCAAACACATCCGCGGGAACGATTTTTATCCGGGCCCTATCCCATCCGAGTAGGTTCAACCCCTCGAGGTTAACCTCAACACATTGTTTGAGGTTTTGCCAGTGTCTGCTCGGGCACTGATCTACGCAGATCGGAATCCATCTCGTGTTTCTTTCTCAGTCGCTTTCGGCAACAATGAACTGTCGTTACCAGCGGGGCCAATGAGGAGGTACGACTCACTGAGGACAGCGAGAACACGCCCTCAACTACAGTAACTGATCCAGAGTCGTAGTTACACCCCTAGTCCTGGTCCTGCCTGTAAGTGGAAACTTCTCTGTCTACCCTATCAAACCCTTTCATATCCTCGATCAGGTCACCCCTCAGTCTTCGCTTTTCTAAAGAAAAAAAAGAGCCCCAGCCTGTTCAATATTTCCTGATAACTTGGTTATCATTCTAGTAAAAAAAATTCACACCTTCAGTGCCTCTATGTCCTTTCTATAACAAGACGACCAGAAATGTTCACAGCACTCCAAGTGTGGTCTAACCAATATACAGGGACATCGATATACAGTATGTCTGACGCAAAGATGTAGGAAGTAGGCTCACTAGAAGCTCAGGTTCGGATCAGTCACATCGCGCAGAAACTTCCTCCACAAGATAAGAAAATCAATTAAAAACGAGTAATGTTCACTGAATTATTCAACTTACAGACATAGCTATTTTATTTCCCCTGTGCAATAAAAAAAATTGTTGCTAATTTTCTCCTGAAGGCACCGATTCTCGTTGGGCTCAGCTGTCCTCTGCTATTGTACCAAAGCGGCCATTCTTCATGCAAGAGCTTGGACAACAAGTGATGGAAGGCTATTCCACCCAGAAGGCATCACAGCCAAACATGACCTCATTGAGCACCCACATGGGCAGACTTCCCAGCACTGGATAGCAATGAGGAATGAAAGCCCTGGCCGATTTCTCCCTCTAATCCAGGAGCGCGGAGGTGAACTGAAGTGGCCCATCTGTTGCCCAGTGGAGTCCAACTAACTCGGGATAGATTGGGGATATATGGCCTGTATTGATCAAGTTACATGCGGCTCTTTTCGGGTGAGGGATTTGCTGTAGAGCAATCTCCACACTTAGAATCATAGAGCACAGAAGAGTATCCAATTCGTCCCACTCCCCTTGCTCTTTCTCCACAGCCCTGTAAAATGTTTTCATTTCAAGTATTTATCCCTTTTGAAAGTTACTATTAAATCTGCTTCCACCACCCTTTCAGGCAGAGTGTTCCAGATCACCACAACACTTACCAACTGTAGCAGGCTTTGCTGGCCAAGGACCACAACTTTACATAACAAGTGCTCACATTGGTTTAAAGAGTGGATTGGAGTCTGGGTAATACCACTAAACTATCATTTATCCAAAATACTCACCTGTGTATTTTGGTTGCAGTAACAGGGCCCATTTCCCCACTCAGTCACAGACTGCCAGGGTGACTCTCCACATCAATAGAACAGGACACGGGGCGGAGACGCTCAGTCAGACTGCCAGGGTGACGCTCCACATCAATAGAGCAGGACAAGGGGCGGAGACGCGCAGTCACAGACTGCCAGGGTGACTCTCCACATCAATAGAGCAGGACACGGGGCAGGGATGCTCACAGACTGCCAGGGTGACGCTCCACATCAATAGAACAGGACACGGGGCGGAGACGCTCAGTCACAGACTGCCAGGGTGACGCTCCACATCAATAGAACAGGACACGGGGCGGAGACGCTCAGTCACAGACTGCCAGGGTGACACTCCACATCAATAGAGCAGGACACGGGGCGGGGATGCTCAGTCACAGACTGCCAGGGTGACTCTCCACATCAATAGAACAGGACACGGGGCGGAGACGCTCAGTCACAGACTGCCAGGGTGACGCTCCACATCAATAGAACAGGACACGGGGCGGAGACGCTCAGTCACAGACTGCCAGGGTGACTCTCCACATCAATAGAACAGGACACGGGGCGGAGACGCTCAGTCACAGACTGCCAGGGTGACGCTCCACATCAATAGAACAGGACACGGGGCGGGGACGCTCAGTCACAGACTGCCAGGGTGACTCTCCACATCAATAGAACAGGACACGGGGCGGGGATGCTCACAGACTGCCAGGGTGACGCTCCACATCAATAGAGCAGGACATGGGGCGGAGATGGATTTTCCAGTTCGAAAACCATAAACGCATTTTGAACCAATAGTTTAGGATGGGACTGCAGCAGCACAAAGGGCTTTACTGGCAGTCACCAGGAAGATCATGGTTAACACTGAAGTGATCCCGGTGATATTGGGTCAGCCGTGGTTCAGTTGGTAGCACTCTTTCCTCCAAGTCAGAAGATCGTGGGTCCATTCCAGAGACTTGAGCACATAATCCAGGCCGACGCTCCGGTGCAGTACTGAGGGAGTGCTGCACACTCTTTTGGAGGAGACGTTAAACAGAGGCCCCGCTTGCCCCCTCAGTTGGACGTAAAAGATCCCATGGCATTATTTCAAGAAGAGCAGGAGAATTCTCCCTGGGGTCCTGGCCAACATTTATCCCCTCAACCATCATCACTAATGCAGTTTATCTGGTCATTATCTCATTGCTTTGTGGAGTCTTGCTGGGCGTACATTGGCTGCAGTGTTTCCTACATTACAACAGTGACCACACTTCAAAATGTACTTCATTCTCAGTGAAGCATTTTTGGATATTCTGGGGTTGTGAGTCGCACTACATAAATGTAAGTCTTTCTTTACCAAAAAACAGCAGTTCTACAATAAAATCTGACTCAAGTTGTGATTCTTGGGGATGCACTGGTTCTAAGCCCATTGTATCGAAAAGATATGGAACCCACTGCACTTCATGAGATCAACCTAGAGGCAGAAGGCCACTCAACCCATCTTAGCGCATCCGTCAAGAGACATTGCCGTTTCCACCCCCCCCCACAGCATCCAATTCCCCCATTACTAATCTGTTTGTTGTCTTATAGCTTTCGAATGTGCCTTGTGACTGCCAAGGCTGAAGAGCCCAAGTTCCTCCTAGGTACCCTCAGAACTCAATGCTCAGACGCTAGGAATCACGTTTATGACTCTTCTCTGGATCACCTCTAGGTCTTGGAAAGTCTCAGTCATCACAGCTGGATACACATTTACAACAATCATCTCGTAACATGTTATTGCTTCATTTTATAGATCATATTCAGACTCTGCAGTGAGTCGCTCAATAGGGAATGGAATCAAAATTGAGTGGAAGCCCGTTACTCAGCCCCATTCACCAGGCTGGGCAGTGCCCGTTACTCCGTCCCATTCACCAGGCTGGACGGTGCCCGTTACTCCACCCCATTCACCAGGCTGGGCGGTGCCCGTTACTCAGTCCCATTCACCAGGCTGGACAGTGCCCGTTACTCAGTCCCATTCACCAGGCTGGGCAGTGCCCGTTACTCCGTCCCATTCACCAGGCTGGACGGTGCCCGTTACTCCACCCCATTCACCAGGCTGGGCGGTGCCCGTTACTCAGTCCCATTCACCAGGCTGGACAGTGCCCGTTACTCAGTCCCATTCACCAGGCTGGGCAGTGCCCGTTACTCAGCCCCATTCACCAGGCTGGGCGGTGCCCGTTACTCAGCCCCATTCACCAGGCTGGACGGTGCCCGTTACTCCGTCCCATTCACCAGGCTGGACGGTGCCCGTTACTCAGCCCCATTCACCAGGCTGGACGGTGCCCGTTACTCAGCCCCATTCACCAGGCTGGACGGTGCCCGTTACTCCGTCCCATTCACCAGGCTGGACGGTGCCCGTTACTCAGCCCCATTCACCAGGCTGGACAGTGCCCGTTACTCAGCCCCATTCACCAGGCTGGACAGTGCCCGTTACTCCGCCCCATTCACCAGGCTGAACAGTGCCCGTTACTCAGCCCCATTCACCAGGCTGGACGGTGCCCGTTACTCAGTCCCATTCACCAGGCTGGGCAGTGCCCGTTACTCAGCCCCATTCACCAGGCTGGACGGTGCCCGTTACTCCGTCCCATTCACCAGGCTGGACGGTGCCCATTACTCCGTCCCATTCACCAGGCTGGACGGTGCCCATTACTCCGTCCCATTCACCAGGCTGGACGGTGCCCATTACTCCGTCCCATTCACCAGGCTGGACGGTGCCCGTTACTCAGCCCCATTCACCAGGCTGGACAGTGCCCGTTACTCAGCCCCATTCACCAGGCTGGACGGTGCCCGTTACTCAGCCCCATTCACCAGGCTGGACGGTGCCCGTTACTCAGCCCCATTCACCAGGCTGGACGGTGCCCGTTACTCAGCCCCATTCACCAGGCTGGATAGTGCCCGTTACTCAGCCCCATTCACCAGGCTGGACAGTGCCCGTTACTCAGCCCCATTCACCAGGCTGGACGGTGCCCGTTACTCCGCCCCATTCACCAGGCTGGACAGTGCCCGTTACTCAGCCCCATTCACCAGGCTGGACGGTGCCCGCTACTCAGCCCCATTCACCAGGCTGGACGGTGCCCGTTACTCAGCCCCATTCACCAGGCTGGACGGTGCCCGTTACTCCGCCCCATTCACCAGGCTGGACAGTGCCCGTTACTCAGTCCCATTCACCAGGCTGGACAGTGCCTGTTACTCAGCCCCATTCACCAGGCTGGACGGTGCCCGTTACTCAGCCCCATTCACCAGGCTGGACAGTGCCTGTTACTCAGTCCCATTCACCAGGCTGGACAGTGCCTGTTACTCAGCCCCATTCACCAGGCTGGACGGTGCCCGTTACTCAGCCCCATTCACCAGGCTGGACAGTGCCCGTTACTCCGCCCCATTCACCAGGCTGGACGGTGCCCGTTACTCAGCCCCATTCACCAGGCTGGACAGTGCCTGTTACTCAGCCCCATTCAACCTTGCATGAATTTCCTCTATTTACTCAATATAATTTATGAATTTACTTAAATAGTAAACATTTATAGGAAAGTTTTTGATATATAAAGAACACACACACTTACCACCTGGATAAGAAATTCTATTGGAAAGCCCCCAAGCGTGTCTCCTTCAGTGCCCGACAGTTTGCTTTTCCAAGGCGACTGACCCAAAAGTGGATCGTTATCCTGTGAAAAGGAAAAAAAGGGAAATAAAACGAGGCAACATTAACAAAGCAACAATGGCAACGAGCATGTAGAAACACTCGGGAATGACTCCTAATGCAAAAGGTGGTTTTCTGCTGTCAGCCTTGGCTCAGTGGTAGCTCTCTCACTTCTGAATCTGAAGGTGGTGGCTTCAAGACTCAATCCAGAAACGTGGGCACGTGATATGTTGACATTCCAGTTAGGATGTCGAAACCTCCCAGAATGGGGTATGAATCTCCCAGGGTCTACTGCTAGGGGGGACTCTTTGCCCTTTAACGCCTCACCGCAGCAACACTTGGCGGCACCCCTCCCCCCCGTGACATCACCAGCCGCAGAGAAGCCTCCGGCTTGCTGACGTTAAACACCTCCCCCACACCCCTCAAACTTCCCACTTCCAAGGGGTTCCTGGAAATGGGGCAGGCTGGTGGAGATAGATGCAACCAGGTGTCCATTTTGGGGGAGGGGTAAAGAGACAGAGATCATGGGTGAGGTGCAGGGCTGGGCTGGGCTGGAAAAAGGTGAACAGGGACGCGTTCCCTCTTTTTTTTGGGTGCGCGGCCCATTCACAGCTTCGCGTATGCGCAAAACTTTACATTGGAAAAGCCAGTCCTGGGCTGTGCGGGACCGGCAGAGGTGCGCAGCCCCCTTATAGGGAACGTTGACTAGGGGGGCAGGGGATGGTGGGGTTTCTTTTTTAAAAACAGCCAGTTGTGATCTGGAACGCACTGCCTGAAAGGGCGGTGGAAGCAGATTCAATAGTAACTTTCGAAAGGGAATTGGATAAATACTTGGCTGGGAAATAATTTCAGGGCTATGGGGAAGAGCAGGTGTGGGGGGACTAATTGGATAGATCTTTCAAAGAGCTGGCACAGGCACGATGGGCCAAATGGCCTCCATCTGTGCTGTATCATTCTATGACGTTCCACATTCTCACCAACTCTATGTGCAAAGAAATTCCTCCTAAATTCTTTATTTGATCCATGCAGTACTGAGGGAGTGCTGCAGTGTCGAAGGTGCCATCTTTCGGGCGAGATGATAAACAGAGGCCTGTCTACCCTCTCAGATAGATGTAAAAGGTCCTATGGCAGTACTAAAGAACAGATTAACTGGTCATTTCTCTCGGCTGTTTGGAGGACCTTGCTGTGCGTAAATTGGCTGTGGCGTTTCCCCACATTGCAAAAGTAACTGTACCTCTGGATGTGAAGTACGTTGGGATGTTGTGAAAGGTGCTTCTTTGTCTTTCTATTGAATCAGTGCTATGCTGCTGCAGTACTGTTTTTTTTCCCCACTGAAGGGAGCTGTAAGATACTGTAGTGCTCCCCATGTCAGATATCTGGCACTGCGTGGTACTCCAATATATTATTCAATCTCTCACATTCAGTGTATTGTACAATCAATTAGAAACCAGGTCTAGTCTATTTCAATCACCTAAAAAAAAACTCAGGAATATAGGAACAGGTCATTCAGCCCCTCGAGCCTGTTCTGTCATTCAATTAGATCATGGCTGATTTGTAGATTAACTCCATCTACCCACCTTGGTTCCATAACCATCAACACCCTTGCCCAACAAATAGCTAGCAATCTCAGTTTTGACATTTTCAATTGACCACCCCCCAGCATCAACAGCTTTTTAAGGGAGAGAGTCCCTACCATTTCTGTGAAGAAGTGCTTCCCGACATCGCCCCTGAGCGGCCTAGCTCCAATTTTAAGGTTGTTCTGGACTCCACCAGAGGAAATAGTTTTTCTCTAACTACCCTATCAATGCCTTTAATCATCTTAAACATGGAATTTTCAACCTCAAGAATTATTGTTGGGACTCCGTTGTAAACAAATGAGTTGACTTCCCCCCCCCCCCCCCTCGCCATGCTCCAAATGAGACAAACCAGTTTTCTTTCACGTCACCTGCTCTCCCTACCGGAAGCTGTTTGGCTACTCGCTAAGCCTCGAATCTCCACTGATGCCGTCTCAGACTGCCCGTCTTAAGAGGTGAGATGCGAGTCACCGGGATGGGTAGGAAGCTTGACAATGCTCTGAATGGTCAGCTTACATTATTAAGCCACCTTGCGCGCTCATTTTTCAGAGGTTTAGCAGGATAAAGGGAGAGATGACGCACAGATTTTCATCAATGGCAACATCTGGACTCCCAGACGGACAGAGTACAGAAAATTCTCACCTGGAGCAGAAACACAACAATGTCCACCCTCTTAGTATCAAACGGTCACCTCTGAACATCCCCAACTGTCACGTCACCTCACCTCTGAACTTCCCTACCACCTTCTGAAAGCCAGTTCCTTGACCAATAGCCCATCCTTCACGAGTAAGCCTAAACAGGGTGCAATGTTTTACAACCATACGTGCCAACCTGGGAAACTAGCAAAAGCTGACTGGCGGCCTCCAAACAGGACAGTACCCAAAAATCTGAACCTTAAAAATGGTCCTGAATAAAAGCCGGTGACATGTGAAAGCAAGTAATTACAGTGAAAGAGCAGTGAGACACGGGCTTGTACCTTACACTGGAGGTATACCACACCATCCTTCACTCTAAGTACGTGATAGCTTGAAAGAAGATAGAAATGTTGAAGATACAAGCATTATTTTCTAGAAGGGTGGGGGCAGTCTGGGTCAGCCCCCCCCCCCCCACTCCAGAAATGCACTTTCCACTATCTTGAAAATTACCAATTAAAATGCACATTGCATTTTTGAACCATCTTAAAAAAAGGACATTTGCTCAATTTCAGTGAAAACTGATTTTGATTCACTAGTTGGGAATGAATTTTTCCTGTATATTTTATAATCTTCATTCCCCTAGTAGCAGCAGGAGATTACTGGGAGAAAAAACACTTAAAAAAAAAAAGTGTAATAATTAGGGGAATTGAGCTCAATCTTACTGCCCATCAGATTATTCCAGGCAGAGCTGTGGGTAATTGTAATCGTCCTTCCAAACTGGTGATATATTGCTAGCGGTGTTGAGGGCATGGGCTCCCTTTGAAAATTCTGAACTATTACATTAAAAACGCAAGCTAATTTTAAACATTTTTATTCTTCACAATCAATAGCTTTCAGATTAAAATCAGTGACATTTGTGGGTTCACAATTAGACACAGCTCCTGCAAAAGCACGGCTTCCAACTTACCCCCCAATACACCCCAAACATGGGCTTCTATCTTCTCCCCCATCCATAAAGCATCAAACTCAGCTTCGACTCACTCTCTCTCTGCCGATCTGCTCCGAGCTTATACCACCCCTCCATCGCCTCTCCCTTGCTGAAGAGCACGGAGGCAAAATGTAGCACCGGTTTGCCGCCCTAGTTGAGATCAGCTGAACTTGAAATGTAGTGGAGCTACAGATCAGCCATGATCTAACTGAATGGTGGAACAATCTCAAAAGGGCTGAATGGCCTACTCCTGTTCCTATCTTCCCAACAGCACGGAACAGGGGAATGGAACCTCACGCCATGGTGTCTGCGTGACTCAGTGCCACACCTTGCAGCTCGAGTTAACTAGAGAAGCTGGGGTTATTCTCCTTAGAGCAGCGAAAGTTAAGGGGCGATTTGAAATTAACTTACGTTTTTAATGTAATAGCTCAAAATTATGAAGGGTCTTGATAAAATAAGGAGAAACTGTTTCCAGTGGCAGAAGGGTTGGTAACCAGAGGACACAGATTTAAGGTTGTTGACCGACGAGCCAGAGGAGAGAAGGGGAGAATTTTTTTTTACGTAGCGAGTTATGATGATCTGGAATGCACTGCCTGAAAGGCTACTGGAAGCAGATTCAACAGTAATTTCCAAAAGCAAATTGAATAAATCCGTGGATAAATTTGCAGAGCTATGGGGAACGAGCAGGGGAGTGGGACTAATTGGAGAGCGCTACCAAAGAGCCAGCACAGGCGTGATGGCCCAAATGGCCTCCTTCTGTGTGGTAAGATTCCGAGTTATCCACAAATTCAAAACACTGGTGTCCCTCAATCAAACGATGACAACCAGCATTTTGACAACTTGATCATTAAGGCAGGGGTGAGGAAAGGGAAGGAGAGAAGAGGGGGAAAAAAAAATAAAAAAAAATAAAAAAAAAATAATCACAGAATGGCACATCCGCAGACACAAAACCCAATGCTGAATACTTCCTTTTGCTGATAGGCCAGTAATAGCACTGAAGTGAAAGAAGCAACTTACTGTGATGGGAGACTGGGCGCTGGTAGTGTAAGGCAGCCGCGGTGGCGTCAAGTAATACCTGGAAGGTCGCTGCTTCTGAGCGAAGGCGGTGATGGGCATAGTTTCATGAGTCTCGTTACTCTGAGGGTGAGAGCAAAAATACATGAAGATTCTAAACTCAATTATAAATGTAAACTTTTTTTTTAAATTGCAATCTTAGAGCAACAAAACATAGGTTGCAGCAGTGTAGTGGCTATGGCACTGGACTAGCAAGTTGAGAGTTTATATCCCAACATGGTGAGTTGTGTCATTAAATACAATAAATCTGGTGATCTGTAGGCTGGCATCATATATAAAAAAGTGACCATGAAAAGCGTCTGGATGGTGGTTTAAAAACCCACCCGGTTCACTAATGTCCTTCAGAGAAGGGAACCAGCCACCTCTATCTGGTCTGGGCCTACATGTGACTCCAGTCCCACACTACGCGGTTGACTCTTAAAGCTCTCTGAAGTGACCAGGCAAGCCACCCAGCTGCACAAAAACAATTGTTCAAGACCCGGCAGCACCTTCAGGGTAACTGAGGGCAAGGACAAGCACGGCTGTGGGGAAAGAGCAGAGGAATGGGACGAATTGGAGAGTTCTTTCAAAGAGCTGGCACAGGCACGATGGCCTCCTGCTGCGCTGTAAGATTCTACGATATGCGCCCTTGAGCATCATCCACATTCAGAGGTAAAACAAATTGCTGGTAAAATCTTACTGTTTTTCTGCTTCTCAAAGTCACCTGGTAATCTCAAATTTGGGAATTGTTAGCATAAAAAAAGGCAATTATTTACTTACAAGAACTTCATAATCAGGTACAGTGTGCGTTCCCAGTCCCGTCCGGTCAAACGTGACTCGGTATGTTGCGTTAATAGTGTCAACAGCGTCGATCTGCCCCGTAAACAGGCCGTCGTGAACACCTCGAAGTCGTGCTAAAGTAAGGGGTGGGGGGAGAAAGAGAAAACAGAGGGAAGTGGAGAAATGATCAAACTTAAGTCAGGGTGCAACATGTCACTGAATGAGGGCACGAACTATTTTAATGCTACCACTGAGTCAACTGAATACCCTGTAATGGACCATGGTTTAGTCTGCATTTCAGTTTAATCACGATGATTGGTACTATTACTGGTATTTACTGCACAGGATATCCTGAGTTTTAAGGCCTGTATTTATACATTTTGAATCATCATTGCTATGGTTGTTATTAGACACTTGTTAGTAGTTTTACATAGAATTTACAGCACAGAAATAGGCCATTCAGCCCAACTGGTCGGTGCTGGTGTTTATGCTCCACCCTACTTCATCTAACCCTACCTGTATATCCTTCTATTCCTTTCCCCCTCATGTGTTTATCTACCTTGCCCTTAAATGTATCTGTGCTACTCCCCTCAACTACTCCGTGGTAGCGAGTTCTACATTCTCACCACTCTGAGTAAAGAAGTTTCTCCTGAATTCCCTATTGGATTTATTAGTGACTATCTTATAAATATGGCCCCTAGTTCTGGTCTCCCCACAATGGAAATATCTTATCTACATCTATCCTATCAAACCCCTTCATAATTTTCAGGTCTATCAGGTTACCCCTCAGCCTAAAGAGAGCCCCAGCCTGTTCATTCTTTGCTGATGCGTATAATTCCAGTTCTGGTATCATCCTTGTAAATCTTTTTTGCACATTCTCCAGTGCCTCTATATCCTTTTTATAATATGGAGACCAGAACTGTGCACAGTAAGAGTTGATGGGGGGTGAAATTAAGTTCTGGGGTAATTGACTTACCAGTGACTTTTGTCCCTATAACCAGAGGTAAGGGGATTTCGTCTGGGAGGTCTTTGTACTGGGACAGCTCCGTCACTTTCCTCTGTTGCAGGAGTCGGATCTTCTGTCGTTTGTGTTGCAAGGCAGACCGCTCCTCCGCAAAGAATGCCGCTGAACAGCTGCAGCACAGGAGAAAGTGTTACAATCGCACGCCTTCAACTCACTGGCTGCAATTGCCATTGTAGCAAGTGCACTAACATTTTCACACAGGATATAACCCTGTGCGAGCTGTCGGGACCACACAACGATCATTTTGCACTGTAGCGGTCTTTCTTCCAGTGCCCAGGGTACTGCTCTGCCACAGCGAGCCAGGTCCACGCATCACAGTTAGCGAGTGGGCTGCTCCAGCTTACATTGAGCAGAATCACGAGTTAAACTAAAGGTCCAACTCGGACCTATTTTACACTCGGTTTTCATCTCCTTTACTTGTGTGCGTGTCTCACTTCGTCTTTCAGAGCTCGTTCACTGCTTTTCACTCTCTCTCTCGGCTGTTTGGCTCTGCAACTGCAGGTAAGGATCAGGCATCAGGACTGAGGCAAGCAGATGAATTAAGGCAGCAGCCTTTATTCCAGTGATAGAGTTTGGTGAGGAAGGGCTAATAAGCATCGGGGGGGGGGGGTGAATGTTCCCATTAAGCTGCATGGGGCGCTCTGGGGGTCCAGCGCAGGCCGCTTGCACAATGGAAAAAACACGCATGCGCGGAAATTTGAATTGGCTGCGCAGTCAAAAAACAATTAGAGGGAACACCGGTGAGGGGCAGAGTCTCCCAGCTGCTGCTTGCCCATGATGGCTGCAGTTTGTCGGGTGGGCAGGCAGGGGTGCTGCTCGAGTTGCTCTACGGCGGTCTGGCAAAGCCCCAGAAGCGAGCATCTTCCTGCTTCCAACAGAGAGTTGCAGTGAGCAAGGCGATGCCAGCAGAAACAGGTGACCCGCAGGTGGAGGAAGAGCGCGCTGCTGGATCTACACCGGAGCTATAGCAGCCCCGACACGCGCTTTCTGCTTCGAGTTGGGTTCTGCTGCTCTTGCTGGTGGATTATTTTGCAGCAAGTTGCTGCCTTTGTCACTAATCCGGCATACAGCCAGTGACCCCAGCAAACCACATTCAGCTCTTATTCAATCTTGTGACACAGCCGGTGGTGGCAGGACCTCATTTATCATTCGCCCCCATTTGCCCTGCTTGGTAGCGATTGTTTGTACAACGCTGCGGCTTGCCAGGTCACTTGAGGGCACGGAGTCAAGATCGTGGGACTGGAGTGGCGAGTATGCCAGACAGAGGCAGCAGGCTCCCTTCCCTGGGAGGTTAATCAGCGAACCAGTTGGGTGTTGACAACAATCTGGCAGCTTTCCCAGTCATTTCTTTCACCCCCCCCCCGCACCTGCCCAATGACCAGATTTACCAAATTCAATTTCACAACTTGCCCAGTCCCGGCAGCACCGCACTGCTCCCCTCCCCACAACTTACCGCCTCGGTTTCCCCATTAGCCTCCTGATCTTCCCCCACTCGACTCTGGTCAGCTTCCTGGTTTTTAGATTTGGGAAGGACTCCTTCAGGCACACACAGAAATCATTATCCCCCTCGAAAAGCGGCCTAGGAAACAGAACGGACCGGAATTTACACGCGTGGGAAGGACAAGGAAACGGGAGATTGCAGAACCAAATGTTAAGAAAGCCAGATGAAGCCTACTTGTCGATATTTGAGTAAAACCACTCGTAGATGCACCACTTGTGCGCCTTGGGAAGTTTCAGCAGGTTCCGCAGGCGTAGGCCGATCTTCTGGGCGGCCTTCTTGTCGGGCGTTGCCAAGGCCGCAGAAAATTTCTGACGAGAGATTATAAATGTATTGAAAATGGAAGAAAAAGCCTGTGTGGTTTTTGTTTACATTTTATATATAAAAGGATTGGAGATGAATCTTTTGTGAAGTTAAGACGAGCAAAGGGTAAAATATTTAGACAATTTTTTTGAGGGGGGGGGGGGGGGGGGCGGGCTGGTGGCGCGGCAAATTGCACACAGAGCTGTCACCACAGTTCAAATCCAGTCCAGATTAATGGAATGAATGCCTTTTGGGTGCAAGGGCACTACGAGAAATAGGTTTGGTCAGTCTCAGCCCCGTTTCTAGACGGCGACGATGGCCCAGAGGACCAAGTGCTCCCGATTCTGTACGAAATGGCAATCCCATTCAGAGGCTGTGGGATGACAGGGTGGGGTGGGGGAAAAATCAGTCTCAAGGCTCCTTCCAAGACCACCTCCAAGACTGTACCTCGGTGAGAACAGGACAGCACTCAAAATGTGTTCCAACCAGAGCTCGGTACACAGTTTAAGCATCACACCCTCCGCCTTGCACTACTTTATTTTGGCAGTATTCTGTTTGCCTTGTCAAACTGATCACAGCCATGCTTCTCTGGAGAGATGCGGAGCAGAGAGCAGGCACTTCCCAAACAGGGAAGGTGGGACTAGAGGACTGACTAGGCCCCCTTGGTCTGCTCTGATGTACCACTTAGTTGCTGACAAGAGATGCACTGGCTGAGGCCCGGGAAGAAAAGGCAGCCACCCTGCCCTCTCAGAGCCAGGGATGGTACAAGCTGCGGGGAAACTCTTACCCTGTGAGTTTTTAATGTACCACTTTTATAAAAAATCTTCACGTCAGTCAGTCACAAAATGTGGTTTTGTTCATAGTAAGGGAGGTCACACCTGAGGTTGCATGGCAACTCTCTGGTTCCGTTTGGGAGACTTGGTGTTCTGCAGCTGCCTCTCCTCCTCTTCACTGAAGAGTCGACTCCTTTTCGTGCTTCTTGTTGGCTGAAATGGATTGAACATTTTACAAAAAAAGTCAGATCCAGAGAACCTTACACCACAGACAAGAACAGATTTATACCATTCACTGGGATTGTTCGAACATAATAGTATTGATATAGTGCAATACACAAGATCCATGGAATCTCCATAATTCATCCTCAAGTCCACTTTTCTTTCAACTTAGTGCCAACATCTTGTTGGGGATATGGTTCCCATGCCTTCCAGCAACATAAGAAAAAGTAGGGGAACATATAGGCAATAGTGACCATAATATAAGACATTTTAAAGATGACAATAGAGAAGGACATAAGAATGACAGAAACCAAGTTAATAGATTGGAGAAAAGCTGATCTTGAGGGGCTGAGAATAGAACTTGGGAAGATAAAATGGGCAACAATATTGGCAAACAATGATGTAGAACGACAATGGGAAACATTTAAAACGGTGTTCAACAGAGTGCAGGAAAAATATATTCCAGTAAAAAGGAAAGAACAAACTAAACAATAATGAGACTCCATGGATGAATAAAGACATAAGGGGACAACTGAGGGTAAGGAAAGAGGCATACATTAAGTACATAGACAGCAGAGGAGTGCATGATAAGAGAATACGAAGGGATTAGAGAAGTCAAAAAAATTAGGAAGGCAAAGAGGAACTATGTAATTAAATTATCAAAGAACATAAAACAAAATAGTAAAATATTTGACAGGAACATTAATAAAGAAATAAAAGACTGGGATGGGAATAGGGCCATTAAGGGATGGCCAGGACAATACCACAGGTAACGATAGGGAGATGGTAGAAATATTAAAATCATTACTTCGCTTCAGTATTTACCAGGGAGATAGAACAGGTGGACATGACATTGGATGATGAGATGAGTAATAAGATAAGTGCATTTAAAATTAAAAAAAAGGGAATATATTAAATAAACTAATCAAACCCCTGGTCCGGATGGATTGCATCCACACATTTTAAAAGAATCTAAGGAAGAGATAGCAGAGGCATTACTACACATTTAATAATTCATTAGAAAAAGGTGTAGTGTCAGAGGATTGGTGGTTAGCTAACGTAATACCTATATTTAAAGGGGGATAGAACATGTCCAGGGAATTATAGACCAGTCAGCTTAACATCGGTGGTCAGAAAAATAATGGAATCCCTACTAAAGGAAATAGAAGAACATCTAGAAATGAAAAGTATAATAATGAATAGTCAGCATGGATTTCAAAAGGGAAAATCCTGCTTAACCAACCTTATTGAATTTTTTGAAGAGGTAACAGAGAGAGTAGACAATGGTAATGCAGTAAATGTAATTTACCTAGATTGTCAAAAGGCCTTCGATAAAGGTACCCCATAATAGACTAATGAATAAGGTCAGAGAATGCAGAGTCAGGGGACAAGTAGCAGAATGGATTGTTAGCTGGCTTCAAGACAGAAAGCAGAGAGTAGGAGTAAAGGCAGCTATTCACAGTGGCAGAAGGTGGGTAGTGGTGTTCCACAAGGATCAGTGCTGGGACCACTGCTGTTCACAATTTAGACTTTGGAATTAAAAGCAATTTCTAAATTTGAGGAGGATACCAAATTGGGGGGGCTAGTCAATATTGAGGAGGACATTAATAAACTTGCAGAATGGGCAAATGAAGTTCAACACAGACACATAGGAGGCATTACATTTTGGTAGGAAGAATAGGGAGGTCACATCACTTGGAGGGTGCGAGTCTAGGTGGGGTACAGGAACAAAGGGATCTCCGAGTGCAAATACACTAATCACTAAAGGTTGCGCCACAGGTTAGCAAGGCCATTAAAAAAAGCAAACCAAGCACTAGGGTTTATTTCTAGAGGGATAGAATTGAAAAGTAGGGAAGTTATGCTAAACCTGTATCGAACCTTGGTTAGACCACACTGGAGTACTGCGTACAGTTCTGGTCGCCATATTATAAAAAGGATAGAGGCACTGGAGAGGGTGCAGAGAAGATTTACAAGGATGATAGCAGAAATGTGAGGGTATACATATCAGGAAAGGATGTACAGGCTGGGTCTCTTTTCTCTTGAAAAAAGGCTGAGGGGTGACCCAATAGAGGTCTATAAAATTATGAAAGGTTTTGATAGAGTGGATACAGAGAGAACTTTCCACTTGTGGGGAAGAGCATAACTAGAGGCCATCAATATAAGATAGTCACCAAGAAAGCCAATAGGGAATTCAGAAGAAACTTCTTCACCCAGAGAGTGGCGAGAATGTGGAACTCACTACCACGGGGAGTGGTTGAAGCGAATAGTATAGATACATTTAAGGGGAGGCTGGACAAACATGAGGGAGAAGGGAATAGAGGGTTATGCTGATAGTTAGATGAGGAAAGACGGGAGGAGGCTCTAGTGCAGCATAAACATCGGCATGGACTGGTTGGGCCGAATGGCCTGTTTGTGCCGTATATCCTCTGTAATCCTATGTAAAGTTGTCCATGTGGCCAGTTCCAATGGCTGAGCAGAGAAAGAAAAGCATCACACCCATACACGCATACCACACTCTGAATTTAGAAGAATGAGAGGTGATCTCATTGAAACACAAGGTTCTGAGGGGGATTGACAGGGTAGATCCGAAGAGGTTGTTTCTCTTGACTGGAGAGTCTAGAGCTAGGGGGCACAATCTCAGGATAAGGGGTCGGCCATTTAGGACTGAGAGGAGGAGGAATTTCTTCACTCGGAGCGTTGTGAATCTTTGGAATTCTCTACCCCCGAGGGCTGTGGAGGCTGAATCGTTGAGTATATTCAAGACTGAGATCGATAGATTTTGGGCTTTAGGGGAATCAAGGGATATGGGGATCGGGCAGGAAAGTGGAGTTGAGGTCAAAGATCAGCCATGATCTTATTGAATGGCGGAGCAGGCTCGAGGGGCCTTAAGGCCTACTCCTGCTCCTAATTCCTATGTTCTCGCCTGGACAGAGATCCTGGAGCAGGAACCTGAGCTGATTTTCAAATGGAGAGCGCTCACAGCAATTGCAGCACCAGCTGAGACCAGTCAACTTGGAATAGCCAGGGGATCAGACCTGGGAGCTGCTGGTCCCCACCAAGCAATGCACTCACCCGAGGTTTTACATCTGGACATCATTCGGACTCATACCGTTTGACCCATTACAGCAGCTAGAGCACGATGCCCTTTATCCAATCAGCCTGGAATAGATGGGAATGGGCAGAGAGATCAGGCAGGCCCAATTTGGGGGTGGGAGGAGAGTTGTTAATGGGGTGCCGACATGCTCCTCCTAGAACCTGGGACACACCTGCCCTGGTATAAACCTGGGAGCGGGTTGACTGCAGGACACTTGTGGGTGGAGGGGAAAAAAGCCCCAGAAATGATCAAATGTTGGTTTGCACTTTCTTTGCTCTGCAAATCCATATAAATTACTTCTGAGCATCTAATGCACTTTTATCAATTCCCCAGCAACTGCTAAAAGCAGGTTGGCGAAGCTAATCCTGCCCAAAACACACAGCAAAACACTCCTTCCCCCAACCCACCAGGTGGCGCAATTGAGTGTCATGTGGAGCAATGCCTCCCTCAGATGATCCGGCCAGATTACCTCCCCACAAGGAAAACGAGTGTGTACATTGTAAACTCAAACTGGGCATCCTGTTCAGCAGGACAACATTACAGCATTGGAGCAACCAGCAGTGCAGGATTTAAAAGAAGGGGTCGCCCGGTGAAACATTTGCCGACACTAAGCTTGGGTGTTAAAAGCCTGCAGATTTTAGGTAGTGAGGAAGACAAAGGTGCTCCGGTGCTTTGACATCTGGGGGATGGAGAGCGAATGCTGAAGTAACGAGTGGACTTTAATTAAGTCTTAGTGGCAAACCATGTCAGTAAAGGTCTGGTGCATCCCTGCTGCAACAGCAGGGTATTGGAGTAGCGCCGTATTATTGCTCACAACTCACATGAACCCACACTAATTCTGAGGCAAATCTTCTCCAGGCCAAAGTGACGCGAGCAGCTCGACAGACGGAGATCAGCCCTGGCGCAGACAGAGATTGCGCAATCAGACCGTCGTTACTCACCTGGGGTCTGGGGCACGGCGGTGAGGTTGGGCCGTTAACCTGACCTTTCTGGACACTGCTCAATAACCCCGTTGGGAACCCAGGTAATTGTAGCCTCTTGTAAATATGTGGAGGTCAACTTAAAAAATGGTTAGCCAATTGTACATTTGAGGCTAGGGGCAGAAACCAGGGCGAAATGGCCAGCTTTCTTCCTCAGTTTTCAAAAAGATTGTTTTGCATCAATAACAAAATGGGACAGTCGGACCCATCTGATTACATTAATGCATAAAATGTTCGTGCCACAAGTCTTGTGCATAGCACACACTGCCTGCAAGTACCACATTTACCTTGTGCCAGTTTCCCTGTCACACTGTTATATGGAATTTATACAGCACAGAAACCGACCATGTGGCCCAACTAGGTCTGTGCCAGTGCTCATGGTACACACGAGCCTCCTCTCACCACCACAGGAGCTCTGCGCACACACACACACACATTGTAACTGCCCTAAAACACTCCGCCTCTCCCTCCTCTAAGACTCGGTTTAAAATCTCTCTCTTGGACCAAACATTGCTCACCTGTCCTAATTTCTCCTTATGTGGCTCGGTGTCGATTTTTGTCTGATTACGCTCCAGTGAACGTTTTACTACGTTGAAGGCGCTATATAAACGCAAGTTCTTATTGTTTTGTGAGACTCAGGCAGGAAAGCACGCTCCACCTGGAGTTGGTGCACTGTGGTCACGGAAGGCCACGGCGCTCCATACTTACTCTAGACGTGATGTACCTTTGTTTCACAAGATAGCTAGCCAGCTCAAGAACAAAAACACAACTGGACAAAACCCGGCCACATTTTATTGCGGTCATACGAGGCCGAGCAGCCCACAGTCACATCACCAGATACACCATTCCTTTTCATAGCAACGCCTGGCAGAATGCATGGAAAACATTCCCCATCTCCCCTCCCACCCATCAAACATTAAAACGGTTGCAAAAACAGAAAGTCGAATAAAACTGTCTTACTGTCTCAACAATAGAGCAGGAGTTTCTTCCTTTCCATGGAGGAGTCTTGGATAATGCAATGTACTTCTCATTCCATGTACTGGATAAGCTTCCTTCTGTTGGAAACAAAGACACTGGTCTCAGGACTGAAACTATCTTGGCACCTGCGGCCCCTCCTTTGCCAACGCCTGGCAAATGCATATAAGAACATAAGAAATAGGAGCAGGAGTAGGCCAATCGGCCCCTCGAGCCTGCTCCGCCATTCAATAAGATCATGGCTGATCTGATCCTAACCGCCAATCCACTATCACAGAACCATCTCCTGAATCTAACAGAATTAGACACACGAAATAGGAGCAGGATCAGGCTACACGGCCCCTGGGCCCGCTCCGCTACCCACAGGGCCATGACCGATCCGAACCTCGACTCATGTCCAAATTCCTGCCCGCTCCCCGTAACCCTTAATTCCCTTTACTTCTAGGAAACTGTCTATTTCTGTTTTAAATTTATGTAATGACGTAGCTTCTACAGCTTTTTGGGGCAGCATATTCCATGGACCTACCACCCTGAGTGAAGTAGTTCCTCCTCATCTCAGTTTTGAAAGTATGGTTGAAAGCTGCACACATCGTGGAGAGAAGAGACAACACTGCCTCTAAGCTCAGTTAGCGTTTTGGTAGAGCATGCCGGGGAAAAGATTGTCTTTGTGCCAATGCTCTAATGCCATGTGATACTCTTAATACAAGACCTCCCAGCACTGCCACCATCAGCAATAGGCTGTAACCCCCTTAACCGTTTTTTTTTGGGGGGGGGGGGAAGAAAGAGGGGTACACCTCAAAAATGTTCGAGACAGCCCACAAATTTGAAGCACAAAACACCTGCAATTGTTCAAGTAGGATATTCCAGGCCATTCAACTTTGCTGTAATCCTAATGACAACACTGGCTGCACAGTACAGGTTGCACATGACTCATGTCATAACAGTAAAGCATTAAACACACCAAAAATGTTGACATGGGGATTCTTTATGTAATGACATTGTAAATGTACGAGTGAAGATATCCTCTGCTTGGTATTCCCAGCGATAATCTAAGTTCTAAAAGGTCACATTCAGTTCTGACTGAGGGCTGACACCCAGAACATTAACCTGCCATTTATGTTTTCAGATTCTGACGGACCAGCTGTGCATTTACAACATGTTGTGATTATACTTCAGATTTAGGTTCTTGCCAGTTTTATTGTCTCTAAAGGAAACCACTCACAATTTTGTTAGAAACATGAAACAAATAATCTTAAAAAGACATTTTCCATGTTGCTGCACGTAGGAATTCCTAACCCCAAAAAAGGGTAAGCATTTGAGTAGCACACCAGTGACATCGCAAACAGAGCAAAGTTCGAGCAGTTTATAGTCTGAACACTGAAGATAACTCAAACTTTTGAAATGATTATAATTTAGTGAGGCACATGCAAGATTCAACTGGAATGTGTTTATTCAACAACAACAAAGGGTAAACATTATATCGGTCGAGGAAATTAAAGAGCAGAAATAGGACAGGGGTGCGGAGAGAGTAAAAAGCAGATGCAGTGCTTCAAATCACTGGAATACTGTATCCAGTTTTGGGCACCTTACTTTGACAAGGATCCATGGAGAGGATGCAGAAGAGATTCACTAAGATACCAAAGATGAGAGGCTTTAGATAGGAGAGACACTAGAGGAACTGGAACTCTTCACTACAGCAGAAAAGGAGAGAGATCAGATAGATCAGTTCAAAACTATGAGGGGTTTGGACGAGTTAAACAAGGAGAAATTTCTTCCAGTGGTAGGAGAGAGTCAGTAACGAGAGAATATCAATTTAAGATCGCCAAAGGGAGATATTAGGATTTTTTTTTTTTTTTTTTTTTAATTTTAAACGAGGGTTTCTGAGACATGGAATATTGCAAGACAAACAGCAGTAGAAGCAGAATCCATAACTGCTTTTAAAGAGAAGTGGGTAGATATTTGAAGAAAAATATAAAGGCGTATGGAGAAAGGGCAGGGGAATGGGACTAAGCGGGACAGCTCAGTCGGCGCAACCACGATGGGCCAAATGGCTCCTGTGCTATCAAACTCTACAAGAGCGGAGTTCAGGACAGAGGCTTCATTATCAGCTTCACCCTGCAGCAAACCACTTTGATAACTAATGTGTTGATGGATTGCTGCCTAGAAACCCTCACTCATACATTAAAAATACATATATTGGTAACATGTGGCTTGGCACAGACTTCATTAAAGTGGTTTTTTGGTGCTACCCACAAAACTGAAGGTCGGTCGGTCATTTAACAGAAGGTGGTGTTATTTCCTGGGGACCAAGCATGCAGCAGTCGGACTTACACATCTGGAGCTCAGTAACAGGCAGGTTAAGGGCCAGGACAATGGCCAGGTTATACTGCGGTTCAATGACCACTATACAGGGACATGTCCATACACCACCTGTGGTTCCCATGACAGCAACCTACCCAAGACTCAATCAGCACCGTGGTCAGGTGCTCCAGATCAGAACTCAGCAGTTCCTGGGATCAAACCTTCACACAAGCTGCCGCAGAGTTAGCCAATGCAACCACTAACCAGCCATGAACATAGGACAGGGGTCAGCCATTCAGCCCCTCGAGCCTGTTCCATATTCAATCAGATCACGGCTGATCAGTACCTCAACCCCATTCACCGACCTTTGATCCATATTCCTTGATGTCCTTGCCCAACAAAAATGTCGATCTCAGTCTTGAAAATTTCAACTGACGCGCCCCCCCCCCCCCCCAGCATCCACAGCCTTTTGATGGAACCTAGTTCCAGATTTGCACTACCATTTGTGAGAAAGTGCTTCCTGATTTCACTCCTGAACGGCCTAGATCTCATTCTAAGGTTATGACCCCTTGCTCTGGACTCCCCACCAGAGGAGAGTTTCTCCCTGCCGACCCGATCAAATCCCTTTATCATTTTAAACACCTCAATTCGATCACCCCTCAACCTTCTAAAGTCAAGGGAATATATGCTCAGTTTAATGCAACGTGTCCTCATAATTTAACTCTTTTAGCCCCTGGTATTGTTCTGGTGAATCTACACTGCATCCCCCCAAAGGCCAATATATCCTTCGCGAGGTGCGGTGCCCAGAACGGAATGCAGTTCTCCAGATAGGGTCGGATCTACCAATCACAATCCTGAATGCCATGGAACAACAAAACAGTTTCATAATGGGGCGGATTTTGTTCAGATTCCGAGAGGCTGGAATCTCTTGAGCCGGCTCCCTTACTCAATCTGGATCCCTCATCCCAGTGCCAGACTTGGAGAGCCAGTTTTATCGTGGGTCCTACGAGCGTGGCACCGGGATAAGGGAGCTGGGTTTAGCACTGCAAACACCTGGCTCACAGAATCGGAATTCTAAGCAGCGCCATTATTTAAGTGGTTCCAGGTTTGTCTTCCCCATGGTCAGTCACCAAAGATCTAGACAAACCACTGAACATTTGTCTGACTACAGATTTATTTCAGTCAAGAGGCAACAGTCGCTGTTTGAATGATTCAGGTCAGGGCTCTGCACAGAGGGTTGGAAGTAGAATATGCGTACAAATCACTCAAGAGACTGGCAACGTCAGTCAGCTTTGTGCGATAAACATAGCGCCATATATTTCTGATAGAAAAGCTTGTCTTTTGGGAAGGATGAGAAGGAGGACAAAGAGAAAGTCAGTGGTACACTGGCCTTTCACCTTGGAAACCATGGCTCAAATCTAGCCGGGAAATAATGGCGCGAGTCATCTCCTCTCTTGGCTGGAAGGGTCTTGGCACTCTCAACCCAGTTCCTCAGGTGCCTAGGCCTACAGAAACCGGCCCTAATTCAGTACTCATTGGCAACTTCAGTCAAGAGGCCAAAGGATGGCTAGAGTGGGTCATAGGGAAAAATGGTCACAAATGCTTTGTTGAGGTTGGGGACCAAGACACGCTGTTTACGCAGAACAGAGGGAGCTTTACTCTGCGTATAGCTGCCCTCTACTTGGCCTGGGAATGTTCATTGCCAACCTGAAATTACGGTGGGTGGGGGCGCGCGGGGGGAAAAGAGTCTTTTCAATTAGAAATACAAACAAACAATCTTACCTTTCAAACTCACAAGAGCCTTCGCTGAAGAGCCTGCAAATGGAACAGAGTGATAGTGAGTTTACTGGGGATGGACTGAAGTTTTAAAACATTAAAAATGACATTTTTCAGTCATTGAAAGAATTGAGTTTGTGCACAGGATTGGAATCAGCCACACTATACTATCAGAACGCCCCAGCATCACTCCAGTTTAGTAATCACCATTAATACCTCATCACTAGTCCACCCCACTCAAGCAAACAATTAATGACTATTTCTGGAAATACTCAGGTCAGGCAGAGTTAACGTTTCAGGTCAATGACCCTTTGTCTGACGTTAACTCTGTTTCTCTCTCCACAGATGCTGCCTGACCTGCTGAGTATTTCCAGCATTTTGTTTTTAATATCAGATTTCCAGCATCTGCAGTATTTTGCTTTTGTATTCATGAATATTTCTGTTCAGTTACTGGAAATTCAAAGTTTGGAAACCACTTTCCATCTAATCCATTCCATTCTCTGAACCAGTTAACTCCTTCAACCCCAATGCTAGTGCCTGCCCACTGCTCGCCGGACTCTGGCCAACCTCTGCACCCCTACTCCCGCCCCGTCCTACCTTCAATCACCCAGCCTGCCGCTGTCTTTAGCCCCACACTCGAACAGTTTGCCTTCCTCAAAAGCCTTCTCAAAAACTGCCTCTTTGACCTGTCTTCCTACCATCACTGCGAAGTTTCACCCGGTGAGGACCCTCAGGATGCTTCATTACATTAAAAGGCGCTACATAAATACAAGTTGCTGTAGGAGAGCTGCATGTTTAACTGTTGGTAGCATCACTAATACTGTGGTTCCAACAATCTGCCAATTTAAAATAAAATACAAACATTAAAAGAGATGGATAAATAGCTGAAATAAGAACAGAAAATGCTGGAGATACTCAGCAGGTCAGGCAGCATCTGTGGAGAGAGAAACAGAGTTAACGTTTCAGGTCGATGACCCTTCTTCAGAACTGATAGCTAGTTGGGAATGGGATGGAGCGGGGTGGAGGGGTGAGGCTCTAGCTATACGTACAGAAGGACGGAGGTGATCAGAAGCTTCAAGGGGCATAATGGTCCTGGTGTTGTCGAGGAATGGGAGGCTAGCAGACCAGGGAAGAATGGGGAATTTTGAAGATGGATGAAAGGGTTAATTCTGAGGACAGGTTGCTTGTATTCCCTTGAATATAGAGATTAAGGGGTGATCTAATTGAAGTGTTTAATATGATTAAAGGTATTGATAGAGACTCCAGAACACGAGGGCATAACCTTAAAATTAGAGCTAGGCCGTTCAGGGGCGATGTCAGGAAGCACTTCTTCACACAGAGTAATGGAAATCTGGAACTCTTCCCTCAAAAAGCTGTTGAGGCCGGGGGTCAACTGAAAATTTCAACACAGTGATAGATTTTTGCTAGACAAGGGTATTAAGGGTTACGGAACCAAGACAGGTAGATGGAGTTAAGATACAGAGCAACCATGATCTCAGTGATGGCGGAACAGGCTCGAGGAGCTGAATGGCCTCCTCCTGCTCGTATTTTCCGGATAATATTTTGGGGTTTTACTCAATTACCTTTGGTGCACAGGGCATACTCTCAAGAGATTAAACGGAGAGGGTAAAGTACGTGCTAGGTTGGCTTGTACAGGGTCTGTGAAAGGAGCAGATTTAATGGTCTGTTCTGAAGTTTCAAGCAGCCCTGTCTAGACCCTTGTGTAAGTGGCCATTGGTTGTGCACGGGCCTAGACTGAGTGCTAGGCAGCCCACGTGACCTCGGGGTGGAGGTATTACAGTGAAGACCAGTCTTGGCTTTGTTGGCCATCATGCCCAACATCACTAAAACATTGTGGTTTGTGGGATCTTGCTATGTGCAAATTAGAGACGGAAAAAAGGGAGGTGGGGTGGCAGTGCTGATTAAGGAAGACATTGTAGTGTTGGAAAGGGAGGATGTTCTTGAGGGGACAAGGACAGAATCCATTTGGTTAGAGTTGAGGAGCAAAAAGGGTATGATCACGCTATTGGGGGTATTCTATAGGCCCCCAAATAGTGAGAGGGAGGTAGAGGAGCAAATCTGCAGGGAACTCGCAGAGATATGCAAGAGCTATAGAGTGGTGATATTGGGGGACTTTAATTACCCAAATATCGATTGGGATAATGCTAGGGTGAAGGGAAAGGAGGGGGAGGAATTTCTGAAATGTGTTCAGGAGAATTTCCTTAACCAGTATGTTCTTGGCCCAACTAGGAAGGAAGCATTGCTGGATCTGGTGCTGGGGAATGAGGTGGGCCAGAACAACCAAGTGTCTGTGGGAGAACACTTGGGTACGAGTGATCATCGTATCATAAGATTTAGATTAGCAATGGAGAGGAGCAAGGAACAATCTAGAGTGGAACTTCTAAACTGGAATAGGGCTAACTTCAATGGGATGCGAAAGGATCTAGCCAGGGTAAAATGGAACCAAAGACTGACAGGAACAACTGTAACAGAACAATGGGTGATCTTTGAGGAGATGTTCCAAGTACAGGCTAGGTACATTCCAACAAGAGGGAAGGGTAAGGGAACCAAAGCAAGGGCTCCTTGGATAACAAGGGGGATAGAGAAGATGATGAAACAAAAAGAGAGGGTGTATGATGAATGTCAGGTGAATTCTTCAAGGGAGAACCAGACCAAATACAGTAAGTTGAGAGGGGAAGTGAAGATGAAAATAAGATTGGCAAAGAGAGAATGAGAGTAGAATGGCGGTTAACATAAAAGGAAATCCAAAAATCTACCGGCATGTAAGCAGTAAGCGGGTAGTAAGAGGTGGGATGGGGCCTATTGGGGACAAAGAAGGTGATGTATGCTTAGAGGCGCAGGGCAAGGCTAGAATACTCAATGAGTACTTTGTATCGGTGTTTACTAAGGAGGTGGATGCTGACAAAATATCGGTAGAAGTGGAAAAGGTAGAAGCAATAGAAGGGGTGAAAATTGATACACAGGATGTACTAGAAAGGCTGGGTATGCTTAGAGTGGACAAGTCGCCTGGTCCAGCTGGCTTGCATCCCAGGTTGCAAAGGGAATTGGGGAGGAGATAGCGGAGGGGCTTGCCATAATTTTCCAATCTTCCTTAGATGTGGGGTAGGTGCCCGAGGACTGGAAAGTGGCAAATGTGAGACCATTGTTCAAGAAAGGGTGTAAGGCCAATCCTAGTACAGGAAACTTGTTTTTATCCGGCACAGACGGGACCAACGTGGTGCCGGTTCATCAAAAATTCCGGATAACCGAAAGCTATAGTAAAAGATACGGAGCTGAGAGCTCCGTATAAAGCAACAAACCCTGTACAGGTTCAGAACAATGGCCACAAGTTGCAAGTGTCTCTGTAGCTTAGCAACAGCTGCAGCCACACCCTTGCACAGCAACCCACTCCTGAATTTTGCCGGTTAACCGAGATTTCCGGTTATTTAGGTGCCGGTAAATCGAAAGTTTCCTGTAACTACAGGCCGGTCAGTTTAACATCAATGGTGGGTAAAGTTTTAGAAACAATAATCAAGGAAAAAATTAAATGGGCATTTGGAGAGCTTTAAGCTAATTAAGGAGAGCCAACATGGATTTGTAAAAGGCAGATCGTGTTTGATTAACCTAATTGAATTTTTTGATGAAGTAACAGGGAGAATTGATGAAGGGAATGCAATGGATGTTGTCTACATGGATTTTCGGATGGCGTTTGACAAAGTACAGGTAGACTATCCCTTATCCGCACTTCCGAAATCCGAAAGTTTTTTCGTGGAGCGTCTCAGTATTTCCAGCTTGCACGGGAGTTTGCAGATTACTGTGTGGCCGTGTGCAACTTTGAGGAAACATTGCTGTTAACTACTTCTTTATAGTAATCTGGTTACCTAGCCAGGTTTGCATCCATCACTAGTGGTGTAGTTGTAAGGTAAACCGGGAATCTCGTAAGGTAAAAGGGGGGCAGCACGGTGGCATAGTGGTTAGCACTGTTGCCTCACAGCGCCAGGGACCCGGGTTCGAATCCGGCCTTGGGTAACTGTCTGTGTGGAGTTTGCACATTCTCCCCGTGTTTGCGTGGGTTTTCTCCGGGTGCTCCAGTTTCCTCCCACAGTCCAAAGATGTGCGGGGTTAGGTTGATTGGCCATGATAAAAATTGACCCTTAGTGTTAGGGGGATTAAATACGTGGGGTTACGGGGATAGGGTGGGATATGTGTTGGTGTAGGGGTTACGGGGATCGGGTGGGATATGTGTCGGTGCAGGCTCGATGGGCCGAAATGGCCTCTATCTGTACTGTGAGGTTTCTGTGATTCTGTGATTTCTGAGGTGCGAAGGGCTGGAACCGTGAGGTAAGTGCCTTTATTGCACTGCTTGTGGGCAAGGAGGAACAGAAGTGTTTTCCTCAGGCTCAACAAGCTTCCCTACCCTCCCCACCCCCGAGAAGTCAGATTCGCCCACCCTCACGATGTCCGACTTTCCCCGTGATGTCAGACTCTTTCTCCCCCCCCCCGCCCGGCGATGTCCGACTCCCGCCGCCCCCCCCACCTCTTGTCCATTTCATCCGTTCTGAAATCCGAAAAATTCCGAATTCCGAAACACAGCTGGTCCCAAGGGTTTCGGATAAAGGATCGTGCACCTGTACCACATAGAAGGCTGGTTAACAAAATTGAGGCTCATGGAATAGGTGGGTCAGTGGCAGCTTGGATAAGGAATTGGCTTAAGGACAGAAAACAGCGAGTTGTGGTAAATGGCTGTTTTTCAGACTGGAGGATGGTAGACAGTGGTGTTCCCCAAGGGTCAGTGCTGGGGCCACTGCCTTTTTTTGATAGATATATATATATATCTAATATATCTATGACCTGGATATTGGAATACAGAGTAGAATTTCTAAATTTGCTGATGACACCAAACTTGGGGGTG
This sequence comes from Somniosus microcephalus, assembly GCF_052327205.1. Lineage (NCBI taxonomy): Eukaryota > Metazoa > Chordata > Chondrichthyes > Squaliformes > Somniosidae > Somniosus > Somniosus microcephalus. The sequence continues at coordinate 230,079,806 of NC_140995.1, forward strand.
TGGCAAACTGAGGATGATACCAATCGATTGAAACAGGACATAGAAAGGCTAGCAGAATGGGCAGACAAGTGACAGATGGAATTTAATAGAGAAATGGGAGGTGATGCATTTTGGCAGAAGGAACAGGGAGAGGGAATATACACTTAATGGCACAGTTTTAAAGAGTGTGCAGGGACAGAGGGACCTGGGAGTTAATGTGCATAGGTCCCTGAAGGTGGTAGGACATATTGAGAGAGTGGTTAGCAAAGCATACGGGATCTTAGGCTTCATAAATAGAGGTATTGAGTACACAAGTAGAGAAGTTATGTTGAATCTTTATAAAGTGCTGGTTAGGCCACGACTGGAGTATTGTGTCCAGTTCTGGTCACCACATTTTAGGAAGGATGTGAAGGCCCTTGAGAGGGTGCAGAGGAGTTTTACCAGAATGGTTCCGGGGATGGGGGATCTTAGCTACAAGGACAGGTTGGAGAAGCTGGATTTGTTTTCATTAGAGCAAAGGAGGTTGAGGGGTGATTTGATAGAGGTGTGCAAGATTATGACAGGTTTGGATAGGCTAGATGGGGAAAGGTTGGCCTACAGAGCCGGCACGGACTCGATGGGCCAAATGGCCTCCTTCTGTGCCGTTATGACTATGACTAGCTGCCACGTTTCCTACATTACAACAGTGGCTATACTTCAAATAGTACTTCATCGGCTGAAAAGCACTTTGGGACGTCCAGAGCTCATGAAAGGCACCATATTTATGCAAGTTCTTTCTTACTTTTGAATATACTTTGTAGTAAAAAATAAATCAGTTATAAAAGGATTCATTTCAAAGTAGTACTCTCATCAAGGACTTCAAAGAGGGGCTTCAATTTGCTTCAGCTTTACTCTATTCAATTATTATTCTCCCTCTACTGAAAGCGTCAGTTCTTCGGGCAGCTGTCACCCACAGACTACCCGGCCCAGACATTCCTCGGGCAGAGCCGGAGTGCCGACAGACAATTGGCGGTGTAGAGCGCCAAAGCCTCATCTGTGCACTCCCAGTAGTATGGTGAATGGGAATCCTAGTCAATACACCTTTTGGGTTGCTGCAGACAATTGTAACTGACCCGAAAGAGATCAAAAACAACAACTTGCATTTATATAGCATCTTTAACATAGTAAAACGGCCCAGGGTGCTTCACAGGAGTATTATCAAACACAATCTGACACCGAGCCACATAAGGAGAAATTAGGGCAGATGACCAAAAGCTTAGGTCAAAGAGGTAGGTTCTAAGGAGCGCCTTAAGAGGAGGTAGAGGCAGAGACGTTAAAATCGGGGGTACGCTAGATGTCAGAATTGGAGGAGTGCAGAGATCATGGAGGGCTTTGAAAGCAAGGATGAGAATTTTAAAAATTGAGGTGTTGCTGGACCAGGAGCCAATGTAGGTCAGCCAACGTAGAAAAGACCACGGATCGAACCTGGAACCTGGGTCTGTGCTGTTCAGGGACAGAGGCTTTACTGTTCAACTGGACACTCTCGCTGTTCAACGTTACTTCAGTTACTGCCTCACCCGCCCCACCCCCATCCCCCTGGGAGCCCAGTTACTGCCTCACCACCCCCCCACCCCCACCCCCATCCCCCTGGGAGCCCAGTTACTGCCTCACCCGCCCCCCCCCCCTGCCCCTGGGAGCCCAGTTACTGCCTCACCACCGCCCCCCCCCCGCCCCTGGGAGCCCAGTTACTGCCTCACCCACCCCCCCCCCGCCCCTGGGAGCCCAGTTACTGCCTCACCACCACCCCCATCCCCCTGGGAGCCCAGTTACTGCCTCACACCTGCCCCTGGGAGCCCAGTTACTGCCTCACACCTCCCCCGGGAGCCCAGTTACTGCCTCACACCTCCCCCTGGGAGCCGAGTTACTGCCTCACACCTCCCCCCGGGAGCCCAGTTACTGCCTCACCACCCCCCCCGCCCCTGGGAGCCTAGTTACTGCCTCACCACCCCCCCCCCCCCGCCCCTGGGAGCCCAGTTACTGCCTCACACCTGCCCCTGGGAGCCCAGTTACTGCCTCACACCTCCCCCTGGGAACCTAGTTACTGCCTCACACCTCCCCCTGGGAGCCCAGTTACTGCCTCACACCTCCCCCTGGGAGCCCAGTTACTGCCTCACACCTCCCCCTGGGAGCCCAGTTACTGCCTCACGCCTGCCCCCGGGAGCCTAGTTACTGCCTCACACCTGCCCCCGGGAGCCCAGTTACTGCCTCACACCTGCCCCTGGGAGCCCAGTTACTGCCTCACGCCTGCCCCCGGGAGCCTAGTTACTGCCTCACACCTGCCCCTGGGAGCCCAGTTACTGCCTCACACCTGCCCCCGGGAGCCTAGTTACTGCCTCACACCTGCCCCCGGGAGCCCAGTTACTGCCTCACACCTGCCCCTGGGAGCCCAGTTACTGCCTCACACCTGCCCCCGGGAGCCCAGTTACTGCCTCACACCTCCCCCCCCCCCCCCCCTTCCCGGTAGCCCAGTTACTGCCTCACACCTGCCCCTGGGAGCCTAGTTACTGCCTCACACCTGCCCCCGGGAGCCCAGTTACTGCCTCACACCTCCCCCTGGGAGCCTAGTTACTGCCTCACACCTGCCCCCGGGAGCCCAGTTACTGCCTCACACCTCCCCCTGGGAGCCTAGTTACTGCCTCACACCTGCCCCTGGGAGCCTAGTTACTGCCTCACACCTGCCCCCGGGAGCCTAGTTACTGCCTCACACCTGCCCCTGGGAGCCTAGTTACTGCCTCACACCTGCCCCTGGGAGCCTAGTTACTGCCTCACACCTGCCCCTGGGAGCCTAGTTACTGCCTCACACCTGCCCCCGGGAGCCCAGTTACTGCCTCACACCTCCCCCTGGGAGCCTAGTTACTGCCTCACACCTGCCCCTGGGAGCCCAGTTACTGCCTCACACCTGCCCCCGGGAGCCCAGTTACTGCCTCACACCTCCCCCTGGGAGCCCAGTTACTGCCTCACACCTCCCCCTGGGAGCCCAGTTACTGCCTCACACCTGCCCCTGGGAGCCCAGTTACTGCCTCACACCTGCCCCTGGGAGCTTAGTTACTGCCTCACCCCGCCCCCCCCCCCGCCCCTGGGAGCCCAGTTACTGCCTCACACCTGCCCCCGGGAGCCCAGTTACTGCCTCACACCTGCCCCCGGGAGCCCAGTTACTGCCTCACACCTGCCCCCGGGAGCCCAGTTACTGCCTCACACCTGCCCCCGGGAGCCCAGTTACTGCCTCACACCTGCCCCTGGGAGCCCAGTTACTGCCTCACACCTGCCCCTGGGAGCCCAGTTACTGCCTCACACCTCCCCCTGGGACAAAATCGACCCAAACAACTATCGAGGCATCTGTGTAAACAGTAACCTGGGGAAGGTATTCTGTAGCATCATAAACAAAAGACTTATAAACTTCCTTGAAGAGCACAATGTCTTGAGTAAAAGCCAAATTGGATTCCTGCCAAACTATAGAACATCCGATCATATCTTCACCCTACAGACCCTAATTGACAAACATGTTCACCATAACAAAAGCAAAATCTACGCATGCTTTGTAGATTTCCAGAAGGCTTTCGACTCCATCTGGCATGACGGTTTATTCCTGAAACTTATCGAAAGCGGGGTAGGAGGGAAAACATATGATGTAATTAAATCAATGTATACAAACAATAAATGTGCAGTTAAAATTGGAGACAAACAAACAAAATACTTCCCACAGGGGCGGGGGGTGACGCAGGGCTCGCCAATCTCACCGACACTCTTTAATATTTACATTAATGGATTGGCAAAACTACTTGAACAATCTACAGCACCCGGCCTCACCCTATATGAATCCAAGGTTAAATTCCTCCTCTATGCCGACGACCTGGTTCTGCTGTCACCAACTAAGGAGGGTCTACAGCAGAACCTGGACCTGCTGGAGTCGTACTGCCAGACTTGGGCCCTGACAATAAATCCCCAAAAAACCAAAGTCCTTGTGTTCCAGCAAAGATCCAAACAACATGGACCCACAATAAATTTCACAGTAGGAACAACCAAAATTGAACAAACCACTCACTACACATACTTGGGCTTAAAAATCAGTTCTACGGGAAACTTCAAACTGGCTGTGAATGAACTGAAAGAGAAAGCAAGAAGGGCTTTCTATGCCATCAAAAAATCAATCCAAATAGAAATCCCAATTAGCATTTGGCTCAAAATTTTCAAATCAGTAATTGAACCAATTGCACTCTATGGCAGTGAGGTCTGGGGACCACTAACACAACAAGATTTTGCAAAATGGGACAAACACCCAATTGAGATCCTACATGCGGAATTCTGTAAAAGTATCCTCCGGACTCAAAGGAAAACAGTAAACAACGCATGCAGGGCGGAACTAGGCCAATACCCATTAATAATCACTATCCAAAAAAGAGCCACCAAATTTTGGAATCACCTACAAATGAGCAACCCCCAATGCTATCACTACGACGCCCTGAAATGCCAAGAGCTGACCATAAAGAAGAATACCCTCAGTCAACTAGTCCTGGGACTCAATAAAGTAACTAATAACAATACTAACAATAACCAGTCCCAGGACAGTGACAGGGTAACACAAAGAATTCGATCCAACACAATCGTCGCTAAGCAAAAGGAAAAATATCTGTCATATTGGGCAGAAACAACAAAAACCCAAAGCAAACTCAATTGCTACTTGGCCCTAAACAGACAATACAACATAGCTGATTACCTGACCATGGTAAAGGATAACAAACTGAGAAGAACCTTGACAAGGTACAGACTTAGCGAACATAGCCTAGCGATCGAAAAAGGCAGACACAGGCTGCCAAGAGAAGACAGGATATGCTCTCACTGCAGTCAGGGAGTAGTTGAGACAGAGATGCACTTCCTCACAGCCTGTGGAAAATATCAGGGCATCAGAGAGAATTTCTACCAAAAATTCTCACAAATATGCCCTGAATTCAGAAATCTGACTGACAACCAAAAACTCCCATTCCTACTGGGGGAGGAGAGAAGCTGTGTAACACTGGCGGCACACTATGTTACAGCTTGCCATGAACAGAGGGACAACCAGTAAACTAAGACAAGAGTATATATAAACAAGGCGAATGTATATTTATAAACTCAGGGATATACCTGTTTATACACTGTATGAATGGAACCGCGTTTATGTGTTCAACCATAAATGTATTTTGATGCTTTGGCAACATAAGATGTACCTTATCATGCCAATAAAGCGATTTGTATTGTATTATTGTATTATTGTACTGCCTCACCCCCCCCCCTTCCCGGTAGCCCAGTTACTGCCTCACACCTCCCCCTGAGAGCTCAATATTTCCCCCCTACTAAGATGAGCTGCATTCTTCAATTTACCAGATACTCCCAGACTATTCGGAATTCCTTCTGTGGGCACAAAAGAATTTGGTGAATGTCTGAACTCCCAACATCTGCTTCCCTTTCACTCAAGAAATTCCCGTGCTAAACAAAACAGTCTCTTAGCAACCACACTGCCAGGAGACCTAAACGACCCAATCCAAAGTGTCCTGAGGCACAGACAGGACGACAAAGAGAGCCCGAAATTAAATTAATTGAACTGTACCTTCAGAAAGAAAAGATTAATTATATGCACATACACGCACAGCTCCCTTAAAGAGGCCCTGCATTCAGGAGAAGTGCTTGGAAAAGCCTTGCTGTTTGGGCAGGGAGCAGAGCGGTGTATCATTCTGCAACTGATGCGATGCAGTTTTGGTCCAAGTTTACATCATTGCCAAGCGACTGCAAAAAAGGTTTGCCAAACAGTAATTTAGGAAGACACCGCCCCTTTAAGCGGATGCTTCTGCCTAAATTAGACATTGAATCTGTGGGAAGTGCGGAGTCACGCTGGGGTACAATGTCACATGTGCCGGCCACCCTCCGGCACCTTGCCCACAGGCACGGTTCATGTACAAGTTGAGACACTGTAGGGTAAGCTGGCTATTTGACTTGGGAAAGCATCGTCAACCCACTTGCACTTTCCAGCAGGTAGTCGGCAAATAAGAGTCAGGAGCAGGAATTGTTTGGGAAAGTTTGCTCCTCCCGGACCCCTGAAATGCTGACACCAACTGCAGCATCCCAATTGCTGCCCCAGTGGCGATCAGTTAACTCACAGGCCAGAATTTGAACCTGGGACCTTCTTCGTGCCACACTACAGGCAGGTTACAATCTCAACCATGGCCACAGCCCAAACTGCACACCACCACCTGCAGGTGCTGCGTGACACCAACCACAACCCAATTACACCAGGCAAAGTGACAGCCAGCACACGCGGTCGACGGCGATGGAAACCTTCTCAAGGTGCAATCTTGCCTAATAAAGCTGCAGCACAGGACACAATATTCTAACTGATGTCCAGCTAGGAATTCCCGGATGTCCAATCATTGCGGGAAACGTTTTATAGGAACGACCATGCGCGTGAACTCCCAGCTTTAGTTCGGTCACTCCTACTCTTGGGAGTAAAATTGCACGGGATAACTGGGAGTAAAATTGCACGGGATAACTAAAACCAATCAGCCCATCGGTCCAGAAAGAAAACCCTACAGCCCTCCCTTTACAGCATCACTCAAGCAGTTGTACAGGTTCCCCCCATTCTACCCAGAGATCCATTCCACATGGTGCCCACTCTGGGTGAAGACATTCTCCCCAGCACCAGTTCTAAAATTTGCCTTAGTTAAGCTGCAGTCATGCTCACGATTTACCTTTTCTGTACCATTCACTACTTTATTTACCTCCATGGAGAGTCTCCCCTCAGCCACCTTCTTTCAAGGCTAAAGAGTCAGAGTTTCACTCAAGTTCCCTCAGAACGCAGCCCTCACAAGCCACGAGAGAAGATTTGAGGCTCTGTAATTGCTGATCAATGAACTTTAACAACACACGAGATGGACAGTCAGAGTATCAGCACAGGACCCACACGGCCTCCCGCTCAAGTTCTTGAGGCGAGGAGAATATATATTTTTTGAGATGGTTAGAGTCTCAGTTACTGAAGAGTAAGTCTGTCCAGTTAAAAATACTTAAAAGAACGTGCATTTCTATCACACCCTACACGACCTCAGGGCACCCCAAAGCGCTTTGCAGCCAATTAAGAGCTTTCTGAAGTGCAGTCACTGTTGTAATGTAGGAATCGCAACAGTTAATTTGTGCACAGCAAGCTCCCACTAACAGCACTGTGATAATGAGTCAGTCATAACGGCACAGGAGGCCATTCGGCCCATCGAGTCCGTGCCGGCTCTCCGTAGAGCAAGCCAGTCAGTCCCATTCCCCCGCTCTATCCCCGTAGCCCTGCAGGTTTATTTCCCTCAAGTGCCTATCCAGTCTCCCCTTGAAAACATTGAGTGTCTCCGCTTCCACCGGCAGCAAGTTCCAGGTCCTCACCACTCGCTGCGTAAAAAAAAAAAGTTTTCCCTCACATCCCCCCTGTATCTCTTGCCCAAAACCTTAAATCTGTGTCCCCTAGTCCTTGTACCATCAACTAATGGGAACAGCCTTCCCCCATCTAGCCTATCCAAACCCATCATAATCTTGTACACCTCCTTTGCTCTAATGAAGACAAATCCAGCTTCTCCAACCTGTCCTTGTAACGAAGATCCCCCATCCCCAGAACCATTCTGGTAAATCTCCTCTGCACCCTCTCAAGGGCCTTCACATCCTTCCTAAAGTGTGGTGACCAGAGCTGGACGCAATACTCCAGCTGTGGCCTAACCAGCACTTTATAAAGGTTCAGCATAAACTTCTCTACTTTTGTACTCAATACCTCGATTTATGAAGCCCAAGATTCCCATATGCTTTGTTAACCACTCTCAATATGTCCCTCCACCTTCAGGGACCTATGCACATTAACTCCCAGGTCCCTCTGTCCCTGCACACTCTAAAACTGTGCCATTAAGTGTATATTGCCTCTCCCTGTTCCTTCTGCCAAAATGCATCACCTCACACTTCTCTATTAAATTCCATCTGCCACTTGTCTGCCCATTCTGCTAGCCTTTCTATGTCCTGTTGCAGTCGATTGGTATCATCCACACTGTTTGCCGCACCCCCAAGTTTGGGGTCATTGGCAAATTTAGAAATTCTACTCTCTATTCCAATATCCAGGTCATCTATCAAAAAAAAGCAGTGGCCCCAGCACTGACCCTTGGGGAACACCACTGTCTACCATCCTCCAGTCTGAAAAACAGCCATTTACCACAACTCGCTGTTTTCTGTCCTTAAGCCAATTCCTTATCCAAGCTGCCACTGACCCACCTATTCCATGAATCTCAATTTTGTTAACCAGCCTTCTATGTGGTACTTTGTCAAACGCCTTCCTAAAATCTATGTAGACAACATCCATTGCATTCCCTTCATCAATCCTCTGTTACTTCATCAAAAAATTCAATTAGATTAGTCAAACACGATCTGCCTTTTACAAATCTGTGTTGGCTCTCCTTAATTAGCTTAAACCTCTCCAAGTGCCCGTTAATTTTTTCCTTGATTATTGTTTCTAAAACTTTAGCCACCACTGATGTTAAACTGACCGGCCTGTAGTTACTGGGATTGTCCTTACACCCTTTGAACAATGGTGTCACATTTGCCACTTTCCAATCCTCCGGCACCTCCCCCGCATCTAGGGAAGATTGGAAAATTATGGCAAGCCCTTCCACTATCTCCTCCCCCAATTCCCTTAGCAACCTGGGATGCAAGCCATCTGGACCAGGCGACTTGTCCACACTAAGCATACCCAGCCTTTCTAGTACATCCTGTCTATCAATTTTCACCCCTTCCATTGCTTCTACCTTTTTCTTTCCCCATAGCTCTGCAAATATTTCCCCTTCAAGTATTTATCCAATTCCTTTTGAAATATAAGAAATAGGAGCAGGAGTAGACCATACGGCCTCTCGAGCCTGCTCGCCCATTCAATATGATCATGGCTGATCAAGCCATCTGGACCAGGTGACTTATCCACTCTAAGCATACCCAGTCATTCTAGTACATCCTGTCTATCAATGCTCACCCCTTCCATTGCTTCTACCTTTTCCACTTCTACCGATATTTTGTCAGCATCCACCTCCTTAGTAAACACCGATACAAAGTACTCATTGAGTATTCGAGCCTTGCCCTGCGCCTCTAAGCACATATCACCTTCTTTGTCCCCAATAGGCCCCACCCCACCTCTTACTACCCGCTTACGGTTTACAGATAACCTGTTTTTTTTTTTTAAAAAGTGATGTTGATTTTCCAAAAAGGTTAGTTTTCAAAAGTTGTACAATGCTTACATTTATACACAACTATGGCTACATAGTGCCCTTGTATCATCGTCCCTCCTGTTAAGTGACTAAACATACTGGGATCCCATTACAGCACACAAGAACTTGTAGAGACGGGATTCTAAGCCGTCCCACCACATCCCTCAATCTTGTAATAAGAACATAAGAAATAGGAGCAGGAGTAGGCCAATCGGCCCCTCGAGCCTGCTCCGCCATTCAATAAGATCACGGCTGATCTGATCCTAACCGCCAATCTACTATCACAGAACCATCTCCTGAATCTAACAGAATTAGACACACAAAATAGGAGCAGGATCAGGCTACACGGCCCCTGGGCCCGCTTCGCTACCCACAGGGCCATGACCGATCCGAACCTAGACTCATGTCCAAATTCCTGCCCGCTCCCCATAACCCTTTACTTCTAGGAAACTGTATTTCTGTTTTAAATTTATGTAATGATGTAGCTTCTACAGCTTTTTGGGGCAGCATATTCCATGGACCTACCACCCTCTGAGTGAAGTAGTTCCTCCTCATCTCAGTTTTGAAAGAGCAGCCCCTTATTCTAAAGACTATGCCCCCTAGTTCTAGTTTCACCCATCATCGGGAACATCCTCCCTGCATCCACCCGATCCAACCCCTTCACAATCTTATATGTTTCAATAAGATCGCCTCTCATTCTTCTGAACTCCAATGAGTAGAGTCCCAATCTACTCAACCTCTCCTCATATGTCCATCCCCTCATCCCCGGGATTAACCGAGTGAACCTTCTTTGTACTGACTCGAGAGCAAGTATGTCTTTTCTTAAGTATGGACACCAAAACTGTACGCAGTATTCCAGGTGCGGTCTCACCAATACCTTGTACAACTGAAGCAATACCTCCCTATTTTTATATTCTATCCCCCTAGCAATGAAAGCCAACATTCCATTGGCCTTCTTAATCACTTGCTGCACCTGCATACTAACCTTTTGAGTTTCGTGCACCAGGACCCCAGATCCCTTTGTACTTCAGTACTTTCCAGTTTCTTGCCATTAAGATAATAACTTGCTCTATGATTTTTCCTGCCAAAGTGCATAACCTCACACTTTCCAGTATTGTATTCCATCTGCCAAATCTCTGCCCACTTACTTAGCCTGTCTCTGTCACCTTGCAGGTTTTTTATGTCCTCCTCACTCACTACTTTCCCTCCCATCTTAGTATCATCTGCAAACTTTAATATGTTACACTTGGTCCCCTCCTCCAAATCGTTATAGATTGTAAAGAGTTGGGGACCCAGCACTGACCCCTGTGGAACACCACTAGTTACTGATTGCCAGTCTGAGAATGAACCATTTATCCCAACTCTCTGCCTTGTTAGGTAGCCAGTCCTCTATCCATGCCAGAATATTACCCCCAATCCCGTGATTTTTTATCTTAAGCAATAATCTTGTGTGTGGCACCTTATTAAATGCCTTTTGGAAGTCTAAATACACTACGTCCACTGGTTCCCCTTTATCCACCCTATAGGTTACTTCCTCAAAGAACTCCAGCAAATTTGTCAAACATGACTTCCCCTTCATAAAACCATGCTGACTTTGTCCTATTAAATTATGATCCAAATGTCCTGTTACTGTCTCCTTAATAATGACTCCAATATTTTACCTACCACAGATGTTAGGCTAACCGGTCTATAGTTTCCAGCCTTCTGTCTACTGCCCTTTTTAAATAAGGGCGTTACATTAGCAGTTTTCCAGTCTGCCGGGACCTTTGGAAAATTATGACCAATGCATCCACAATCCCTACCGCCACTTCCCTCAAGACCCTAGGATGTAAGCCATCAGGTCCAGGTGATTTATCCGCCTTGAGTCCCATTACTTTACCGAGTACCACTTCCTTAGTGATTTTGATCGTGTTTAGCGCCTCCCCCCCCTATAGCCCCCTGTTTGTCCAGTGTTGGGATATTCTTAGTGTCTTCTACTGTAAAGACTGATACAAAATATTCAGTGTTTTTGCCATCTCCATATTTCCCACCATTAATTTCCCGGTCTCATCCTCTAAGGGACCAACATTTACTTTAGCCACCCTTTTTCTTTTTATATAACTATAAAAACTCTTACTATCTGTTTTTATATTTTTTGCTAATTTACTTTCATAATCTATCTTCCCTTTCTTAATCAATCTTTTTGTTACTTTTTGCTGTCTTTTAAAGTTTTCCCAATCCTCTATCCTCCCACTAGATTTGGCTACCTTATATGCCCTTGTTTTTAGTCGAATACTATCCTTAATTTCTTTACTTAGCCACGGATGGCTGTCTTTTCTTTTACACCCTTTTCTTCTCAGTGGAATATATATTTTTTGGAAGTTGTAAAATAACTCCTTAAATGTACACCACTGATCATGTATCGTCTTACCCTTTAATCTATTTTCCCAATCCACTCTACTCAATTCCGCTCTCATACCTTCATAGTCTCCTTTATTCAAGCTTAGCATGCTTGTTTGAGATCCAACCTTCTCACCCTCTAATTGAATATGGAATTCAACCATGTTATGGTCACTCATTCCAAGGGGATCCTTTACTAGGACATTTTTAATTAATCCCATCGCGTCACACAGGACCAGATCTAAGGTTGCTTGCCCCTGGTCGGTTCAGTTACATACTGCTCAAGAAACCCATCCCTAATACACTCAATGAACTCATCCTCAAGGCAGCCCTGCCCAATTTGATTTGTCCAATTAATATGATAGTTAAAATCCCCCATAATTATAGATGTTCCCTTATTACAAGCCTCAACTATTTCCTGATTGATACTCCGTCCAACAGAGTTGCCACTGTTCGGAGGCCTATAGACTACACCCACTAGTGTTTTTTTCCCCTCATTATTCCTTACCTCCACCCAAACTGTTTCATTATCCTGATCTTTTGAGGCAATATCATTTCTCTGTATTACAGTGATTCCTTCCTTTATTAACATAGCCACCCCACCTCCCCTTCCTTCCTGCCTGTCCTTCCTGATCGTTAAATAACCTGGTATGTTTAATTCCCAGGCATTGTCACCCTGCAGCCATGTTTCTGTAATGGCCACAAGATCATACCCATATGTAGTTATTTGTGCCATTAACTCGTCTATTTTGTTACGAATGCTACGTGCATTCAGATAGAGAACTTTCAAATATGTTTTGTGACACTTAGTTCCTGCTTTTGCCCTTTTTATTACTTTACCTTTTACTCCATACCTTCTGCCCCTTCCTGACACGCTCTGGTTTTTAATTTCCCCACTGCTACCTAAGTCTATGACCTTCTCTGTTGTCATTTTTATTATTTGCTCTCTAGGAACCTCCCCCCCCCCCCCAACTAGTTAGTTTAAAGCTGATGTGCTATCAATTACTCATAAAAGACGGAGAGTTAGGAGAGTAACTAAAAGGCTTTTATTAACAAAGAACAGAGCATGCCTCTCGTGGTTGACTGGTTTCCAAGAAGGCAGGGGGCTGCAGAACAGTCACCTTTATACCTGGGCGTGTGGGTGGAGCCAGCTGAGGCATGCATAGATACAACAGTGTGCAACAACAACGGTGAGCAACAATAACAGTGGTTTACCACATTCACCCCTTGTTTAAATTTGAGTCCGGCGGGGTGAAGTGTACTAAAGGTTCGTGTAAGTAAGTCTATCAGGTGGCCTTGTATGCCGTCCTGATCGTCGTGGTGGCGGCGGTGATGGTGCAGCATCCAACGTTGTATCTGGCATCTCATTGAGTGGTTGGGTGGTCAATGACGGGTCCTGGGGCTGCGGCATGCCGTCTACAGGGGTTGGGTTGTGGGTAGTGGTGGATGGCAATGGTAGTGTTTCAGGGGCACCCGAAGGTGCGAGGTCTCGTATGGAGACTGTGTCCTCCCGCCCGTCCGGGTACGCCACGTAAGCATACTGGGGGTTGGCGTGGGAGGAGGCTCAACCTCTCGACCAGGGGTCCGTTTTATGGGACCTCACGTGCTTCCGCAGTAGGACGGGTCCTGGAGACGTCAGCCATGTCGGTAGCGAGGTCCCCGATGTGGACTTCCTGGGGAAAGTGAAATTTTTTTCACGGGGGGGGGGGGGGGGGGGGGGGGTGACATTGGTGGCCATACAAAGCAGTGACCGAATGGAGTGGAGCGCCGCAGGGAGGACCTCCTGCCAGCGAGAGGTCGGTAGGCCCTTAGATTTTAAGTTTAAGAGGACGGCCTTCCAAACCGTCGCGTTCTCTCTTTCCACCTAGCCGTTCCCCCGGGGGTTGTAGCTGGTGGTTCTGCTTGTAGCAATACCTCTCGTGAGCAGGTACTGACGGAGTTTGTCGCTCATAAAGGATGAGCCCTGGTCGCTATGGATATAGCTAGGGAAGCCGAACAAGGCGAAAAGGTCATTCAGACATTTAATGACCGTGGTACTGGTCATGTCTGGGCAAGGGATGGCAAACAGGAAACGGGAGTACTCATCAATTATGTTGAGGAAGTACACGTTGCGGTCAGAGGAGGGGAGGGGCCCTTTAAAATCGACGCTCAGGCGCTCGAAGGGGCGAGTGGCCTTGATCAGGCTTGCTCTGTCTGGCCTATAAAAATGCGGTTTGCACTCGGCCCAGATCTGGCAGTTCCTGGTCATGGTCCTGACCTCCTCGATGGAGTAGGGCAGGTTACGGGATTTGATGAAATGGAAGAACCTGGTGACCCCCGGGTGGCAGAGGTCATTGTGGAGGGTCTGCAGTCTATCAACCTGCGCGTTGGCACATGTACCACGTGATAGGGCATCTGGGGGCTCATTGAGTTTCCCGGGCCGGTACAAGATATCATAATTGTAGGTGGAGGGTTCAATTCTCCACCTCAAGATCTTGTCGTTCTTGATTTTGCCCCTCTGCTTACTGTTAAACATAAAAGCTACTGAACGCTGGTCAGTGAGCAGGGTAAATCATTTTCCGGCCAGGTAATGCCTCCAATGTCGCACCGCTTCCACAATGGCCTGGGCCTCCTTTTCGACAGAGGAGTGTCGAATCTCGGGGCCCTGGAGAAAAAGGCCACAGGTCTCCCCGCCTGGTTAAGGGTTGCAGCTAGGGTGAAGTCGGATGCGTCGCTCTCCACTTGGAAAGGGATGGACTCATCCACTGCGTGCATTGTGGCCTTCGCAATATCTCTTTTTATGAGAGTGAAGGCTGCACATGCCTCTGCTATCAGGGGGAAGGAGGTGGACTTGATGAGGGGTCTGGCTTTGTCCGCATAGTTGGGCACCCACTGAGCATAGTAAGAGAAAAACCCTAGGCATCTCTTCAGTGCTTTTTGGCAGTGGGGGAGGGGGAGCTCCATAAGGGGGCGCATTGTGTCAGGGTCGATGACTCCGTTCTCCACTACGCAGCCAAGAATGGCGAGGCGCGTGGTGCGAAACATACATTTGTCCTTGTTGTATGTTAGATTCAGCCGCTGGGCCGTACGGAGGAATTCCTCTAGGTTAACGTCATGGTCCTGCTGGTCGTGGCCGCAGATGGTGACGTTGTCTAGATAGGGGAAGGTGGCCTGCAGCGCGTTCTGGTCAACCATTCGGTCCATCTCCTTTTGGAAGACCGAAACCCCGTTGGTGACGCCAAAGGGGACTCGGAGGAAGTGGTAGAGACGACCGTCAGCTTCAAAAGCTGTGTACTGGCGGTCCTCAGCCCTGATGGGGAGCTGGTGGTATGCCGACTTCAGATCAATCGTCGAGAACACCCGGTATTGTGCTATCTGATTGACCATGTCAGATATGCGGGGGAGTGGGTATGCATCTAACTGGGTGTAGCGATTGATCGTCTGGCTGTAGTCAATAACTAGGCGCTGTTTTTCGCCAGTCTTCACTACCACCGCTTGTGCTCGCCATGGGCTAGTGCTACCCTCAATAATCCCTTCCTTCAGGAGTCTTGCTACTTCGGATTTAATGAAGCTGTACTGCCTGCTTTTGGTAGCGATGGGCTTACAGTCGCGGGTAAGGTTAGCGAACAAGTGGGGGGGGGGGGGGGGAAGAGACTTTAAGCGTGGAGAGGCTGCAAATGGTGCGCGGCGAGTGATTTAAAAGCTGCTGGCTGCAGACTGTGAGCGGGGGGAGGGGTCCGCCGTATGCTAATGTGGCACTTTTAAGGTGGCACTGAAAATCCAACCCCAGTAGAACGGCAGCGCAGAGATGGGGCAGGACAAGAAGTTTAAATTTTTTATATTCTGTGCCCCTTACTGAAAGGGTCACTACACAGTAGCCACCGACGTCTGCTGAATGGGATTTGGAAGCCATAGAGATCCGATGGCGCGTTGGCAGGACCGGGAGAGAGTAACTGCGCACCGTGTCGAGGTGGATAAAGCTCTCCGTGCTCCCGCTGTCGAAAAGGCAGGTAGTGGCGCAGCCGTTTACCGTAATGTCCATCATGGACCTGGACAGTTGGTGAGGGAGATTGGTCCAGCATCACGGAGGCCAGCGTATGGTCGAGCGAGTCGCTGTGGTCGTCAGACGAGGCGGTGGTTGAGTCCGGGTCACCCGCGATTGGAGTTGGAGGCGTCCAAGATGGCGGACAAAATGGCTGCGCCCATGATCCCGATCCCCACGCGGCTGGAGGTGTCCAAGATGGCGGACAAGATGGCTGCCCCCACGGTTCACACGCGGCGCTGCTGGCGTTAGCGGTTTTACCTTTGCAGGCGCTGACGTAGTGTCCTTTCTTCCCGCAGCCAGAGCAGGCAGCGTTTTTCGCCGGGCAGCGTGCTCTGGGGTGTTTTGCCTGGCCACAAAAGTAACATTTCGGGCCCTTGGACATCGCTGCAGCAGTTGGTGCCGGGGGTGGCGGTCCCGTGACTCAAGGTTGCGGCGTCCACGGTGCGGAGCGGTTAGGGGAGAATGCGTCCATATTCCGGTGGGCCGCGTCTAGCGAGAGCGCGAGGGACACGGCCTTCTTCAGGTCGATTTCGCCCTTCTCCAACAGTCTCTGCCGGGAGTAGTCGGACTTGAGGCCCGCAACGAAAGCATCTCGGATAAGTCCCTCCGTGTGTGTCGCGGCCGATACCTCTTTACAATCGCAGGCTCGGCCGAGTATCTGTAGTGCCCGTAGGAATGCCTCCACCGATTCCCCGGACTGCTGTTTGCGGGATCTCAGGTGGTGTCTGGCATAAACCGTATTTACCGGGCGTGTGTATTGTCCTTTTAGCAGATCGATAGCCGCCGCGTAGGTAGTCGCGTCCTGGATGAGCGTGTAGACTTGGTGGCCCACCTTGGAGGCCAGGATTTTTAGTTTGTTTCCATCTAGTGTCACGGCTGAGGCTTCCAGGTAAGCTTCGAAGCAACGCAGCCATTGTGCGAACTTGGTAGACGAACCCGCCTCTTGAGGGTCTAGGTCCAGGCATGTTGGTCTGAGGGCATGCAGCAGCGCCTGCTGCTCAGCGTTTGGTGTCGACATTTTGTTCTTTGTTAATAAAATTGATGCGCTATCAATTACTCATAAAAGACGGAGTGTTACTAAAAGGCTTTTATTAACAAAGAACAGAGCATGCCTCTCGTGGTTGACTGGTTTCCAAGAAGGCAGGGGGCTGCAGAGCAGTCACCTTTATACTTGGGCGTGTGGGTGGAGCCAGGGGCGGAGCCAGCTGAGGCATGCATAGATACAACAGTGTGCAACAACAGCAACAACAACAACGGTGAGCAACAATAACTGGTTTACCACAAAAGCCCTCTCTACAACCCTAGTTATATGATCCGCCAGGACTCTAGTCCCAGCACTGGCCAAGTGAAGCCCGTCCCAACGGAACAGCTCCCTCCTGCCCCAGTACTGGTGCCAGCGTCCCAGGAAGCAAAACCCATTTCTCCCACACCAGTCTTTGAGCCACGCATTTAACTCTCTAATTTTATTTGTCCTAGCCAAATTCGCTCGTGGCTCAGGTAATAATCCAGAGATTATTACCCTTGAGGTTCTGTTTTTTAATTTGACCCCTAGCTGCTCATACTCATTTAACAGAACCGGCTTCCTAGTCATAGAGTCATAGTCATAGAGTTTTACAGCACAGAAAGAGGCCCTTCGGCCCATCGTGTCTGCGCCGCCCATCCATCCCTGTCCAGTCTAATCCCATTTTCCAGCATTTGGTCCATAGCCCTGTATGCAATGGCATTTCAAGTGCTCATCCAAATGCTTCTTGAATGTTGTGAGGGTTCCTGCCTCTACCACCCTTTTAGGCATTGAGTTCCACATTCCAACCACCCTCTGGGTGAAAAAGTTCCTCCTCAAATCCCCTCTAAATCTCCTGCCCCTTACCCTGAATCTATGCCCCCTTGTTATTGACCCCCCTACTAAGGGGAAAAGTTCCTCTTTGTCTACCCTATCTATGCCCCTCATCATTTTGTACACCTCAATCAGGTCCCCCCTCAGCCTTCTTTGCTCCAAGGAGAACAACCCCAGCCTGTTTAGTCTTTCTTCATAGCTGAGGCGCTCCATCCCAGGTAACATCCTGGTGAATCTTCTCTGCACCCTCTCCAAAGCAATCACATCCTTCCTATAGTGAGGCGACCAGAACTGCACACAGTACTCCAGCTGTGGCCTCACCAGCGTTTTGTACAGCTCCATCATAACCTCCCTGCTCTTATATTCTATGCCTCGGCTAATGAAGGCAAGTATCCCATATGCCTTTTTAACCACCTTATCTACCTGTTCCGCTGCCTTCAGAGATCTATGTACATGTACACCAAGGTCCCTCTGACCCTCCGTACTTCCTAGGGTCCTACCACTCATTGTGTATTCCCTTGCCTTATTTGTCCGTCCAAAATGCATCACCTCGCACTTTTCAGGGTTAAATTCCATTTGCCACTTTTGCGCCCAACTGACCAACCTGTCTATACCGTCCTGTAGCCTGAGGCTTTCCTCCTTGCAATTTACCACCCCACCAATTTTCGTGTCATCTGCAAACTTACTGATCATACCTTTTACATTCTCATCCAAATCATCTATGTAGATCACAAACAACAAGGGACCCAGCACCGATCCCTGAGGTACCCCACTGGACACAGGCTTCCAGTCACAAAAGCAACCTTCGACCATCACCCTCTGCCTCCTGCCACTCAGCCAGTTTAGGATCCAATGCGCCAAGGCACCCTGGATCCCATGGGCTCTTACCTTCTTGACCAGTCTCCTATGCGGGACTTTGTCAAAAGCTTTACTGAAGTCCATGTAAACCACATCCACAGCATTTCCCTCATCCACCTCCCTAGTCACCCCCTCGAAAAATTCAATCAGATTTGTCAGACATGATTTACCCTTGACAAAGCCATGCTGACTATCCCCGATTAATCCTTGCCTCTCCAAGTGGAGACTAATTTTGTCCCTCAGAATTTTTTCCAATAATTTCCCTACCACAGATGTTAGGCTCACTGGCCTGTAATTCACTGGTTTATCCCTGCTACCCTTCTTGTATAATGGTACTACATTAGCAGTTCTCCAGTCCTCTGGTACATCCCCTGTGGCCAGAGAGGTTCTGAAAATTTGTGTCAGAGCCCCTGCAATCTCCTCCTTTGCCTCCCACAGCAGCCTGGGATACATCTCGTCCGGGCCTGGGGATTTATCCACTTTTTGGCCTGCTAAAACCGCTAGCACCTCCTCCCTCTCGATGCTAATATGTTCAAGTATGTCACAGTCCCCTTGCCCGATTTCTATGTCTGCATCGTCTTTCTCCATAGTGAACACAGATGCAAAAAATTCATTTAAAACCCCGCCTACATCATCTGGCTCTACACACAGATTGCCACTTTGGTCCCTAATGGGCCCTACCCTTTCCCTGGTTATCCTCTTGCCCTTAATATACTTATAAAACATCTTAGGATTTTCCTTTATTTTGCTCGCCAGTGTTATTTCATGGCCCCTCCTCGCCCTCCTAATTTCTTTTTTAAGTATGCCCCTGCACTTTTTATACTCCTCTAGGGCTTCTTCCGTCTTTAGTCTTTTGTAACTGCCAAAAGCCCCCCTTTTATTTCTAATGCATTTTTGTATCTCCCTTGTCATCCAAGGTTCCCTTTGCTTGTTGGTCCCACCCTTGACCTTTACAGGAACATGTTGGCGTTGTACTCTCTCTATTTCCCTTCTGAAAGTCTCCCACTGTTTTGATGTGGATTTTCCTATAAGTAGCTGCTCCCAGTCCACTTTGGCCAGATCCTGCCTTATCATATTAAAATCAGCCTTCCCCCAATTTAGAACCCTTATTTCCGGGCCGTCTTTGTCTTTTTCCATGACCACCTTAAATTTCACCGAATTATGGTCACTGTCGCCAAAATGCTCTCCTACTGATACTTCCACCACTTGCCCGGCTACATTCCCCAGAATTAGGTCCAGTACCGCCCCCTCTCTTGTAGGACTTTCTACATGTTGGCTCAAAAAGCTCTCCTGGATGCACTTTAAGAATTCTGCACCCTCTAAGCCTTTCACACTCTGACTATCCCAATTTATATTGGGGAAGTTGAAATCCCCCACTATTATTACCCTATTATTTTCACACTTCTGAGATTTGCCTACATATCTGTTCCTCTATCTCCCCCTGACTGTTTGGGGGCCTATAGTACACTCCCAGCAAAGTGCTTGCCCCCTTTTTGTTTTTAAGTTCTACCCATATGGCCTCATTTGAGGAACCCGCTAATATATCATCCCTCCTTACAGCAGTAATTGACTCCTTAATTAATATTGCAACACCCCCTCCCCTTTTACACCCCCCTCTGTCTCGCCTGAAGATTCTATACCCCGGAATATTGAGCTGCCAGTCCTGACCCTCCCTCAACCATGTCTCCGTGATGGCAACAATATCGTACTCCCATGTGTTCAACAACAACTTCAGTTCATCCACCTTATTTGCAAGACTCCTTGCATTAAAATAAATGCCTTCCAGCCCTGCCATATTCCCTTTTGCCTTCACATATTTGCTCTGCCTTCCCAGCTGACTTGTTTTTTCCTCTGTATTTGGCTGTAAATCACCCCCTACTATAGCTCCACTCTGTACCCCATCCCCCTGCCAAGTTAGTTTAAACCCCCCCCAGCAATGCTAGCAAACCTCCCCGCAAGGATATTAGTTCCCCTCTGGTTCAGGTGTAAACCGTCCGACTTGTACAAGTCCCACCTTTCCCAGAAGCAGACCCAGTGATCCAGGAAACTAAAGCCCTCCCTCCTGCACCATCCCTTTAGCCACGCATTCATCTGTTCTATCTTCCTATTTCTATACTCACTAGCACGTGGCACCGGGAGTAATCCAGAGATTACAACCTTTGAGGTCCTGCTCTTTAATCCTTCACCTAGCTCCCTAAATTCTTGCTGCAGGACCTCATCCCTCTTTTTACCTATGTCGTTGGTACCAATGTGGACCACGACCTCTGGCTGTTCACCCTCCCCCTCCAGAATGCCCTGCAGCCGCTCAGTGATATCCTTGACCCTGGCACCAGGGAGGCAACAAACCATCCTGGATTCACGTCTACGGCCACAGAAACGCCTGTCTGTTCCCCTTACTATAGAATCCCCTACCACTATTGCTCTCCCACTCTTTTTCCCCCCTTCCTGGGCAGCAGGAGCACCCCCAGTGCCAGGAAGTTGGCTGCTGCTGCCTTCCCCTGGTGAGTCATCCCCCTCAACAGTATCCAAAGCGGTATACTTGTTTGAGAGGGGAATGGTCACAGGGGAAGGCAGCAGCAGCCAACTTCCTGGCACTGGGGGTGCTCCTGCTGCCCAGTCCTATCTAGGTCGTTTGTACCAACATGGACCACGACAACTGGATCCACCCCCTCCCACTGCAAGTTTCTTTCCAGCCCAGAGATGTCCTTAACCCTGGCAACGGGTAGGCAGAGCCTTCGGGACTCTCGCTCTCGGCTGCAAAGAACTCTATCTATCCCCCTAATAATACTATCCCCTACCACTACAACATTTCTATTTACTCCCCCCTCTTGAATGGCCCCCCGTTCCACGGTGCTGTGGCCAGGTTGCTCATCCTCCCTGTAGTCCCTGCTCCTGTCCCCACAGGGAGTAAGAACCTCGAACCTGTTGGACAAGAGCAAGGGCTGCAGCTCCTCCAGCTCTACCTCCTGGCAACATCCACGTAAATCTCCTCTGTACCCCCTCTAGTGCAATCACATCTTTCCAGTAATGAGACCAGAACTGTACGCAGTTTTCTAGCTGTGTCCCAACTAGTATTTTATACAGTTCTAGCAGAACCTGCCTGCTCTAATATTCTATACTTTCTACTAATAAAGGAAAGTATCCCTTATGCCTTCTTAACCACCTGTCCTGCTACCTTCAGGACATTCTCTGTGATCTGTGGACATTCACTTCAAGGTCCCTCTGTTCCTCTACACCTCAGTATCCTATACATTTATTGTGTATTCCTTGCTTGCTAGCCATCTCTAAATGCATTACCTCACACTTACAGGAACAGGAGTAGGCCATTGAGCCTATTTCACCATTCAATGAGATCTTGGCCCATATCCCTCAATACTTTTGCTTAACAAAGGTATTGAATTCCATTTGTCACTTTTCTGCCCACCTGACCAGTCCATTGATATCTTACATAGATACATAGATACATAGAAGATAGGAGCAGGAGTAGGCCATTCGGCCCTTCGTGCCTGCTCCGCCATTTAATGAGATCATGGCTGATCCTTTAATTCAGTATCCCGTCCCCGCCTTCTCTCCGTAACCCTTAACCCCTTTTGCCCGTAGAAATATATCTAATTCCCTCTTAAATATATTTAATGAGCTGGCGTACACTGCCCTCTGTGGCAATGAGTTCCACAGGTTCACCACTCTCTGAGTGAAGAAATTCCCCCTCATCTCTGTCCTAAATGGTTTAGCACTTATCCTTAAATTATGTCCTCTAGTTCTGTTCTCACCCGCCAAGGGAAACATTCCTTCTGCATCCAGTCTGTCTAGACCTGTCAGAATTTTATACACTTCTATGAGGTCCCCTCTCAATCTTCTAAACTCCAGTGTGTACATCCCTAAACTACATAGTCTCTCCTCATAGGTCATTCCCGCCATTCCTGGTATCAGCCTGGTGAATCGCCGCTGCACCCCCTCCATGGCAAGAACATCCTTCCTCAGATGAGGCGACCAAAACTGTACACAGTACTCGAGGTGTGGTCTCACCAGTGCCCTGTACAGCTGCAGCAAGGTATCCCTGTTCCTGTATTCTAACCCTTTTGCTATGAAGGCCAGCATACCGTTTGCCTTCTTGACCGCCTGTTGCACCTGCATGCTCGCCTTCAGTGACTGGTGTACAAGAACACCCAGGTCTCTCTGTACTTCCCCCTCTCCCAATCTATTGCCATTTAAATAATAATTTGCCCTCCCGTTCCTGCACCCAAGGTGGATAACTTCGCACTTGTCCACATTATAGTGCATCTGCCATTTATCCGCCCAATCGCCCAGTCTGTCCAAATCGCTCTGGAGCTTCCTGGTCTCTTCCTCTGAGCCCACCCCACCTCCTAGTTTAGTGTCGTCTGCAAATTTGGAAATGCTGCATCCGACTCCCTGATCCAGGTCATTAATGTAAATTGTGAACAGCTGGGGGCCCAGGACAGATCCCTGTGGTACCCCACTTGTTACTGCCTGCCATTCAGAAAATGAGCCGTTTATTCCAACTCTCTGTTTTCTATCTGACAGCCAGTTCCCTATCCACGCCAAAACTTTCCCCTTTATCCCATGAGCCTCAATTTTCCATGCTAATCTTTTATGTGGGACCTTATCGAAGGCCTTTTGGAAGTCCAGGTACACCACATCTACTGGCTCTCCCCCATCTATTCTACCAGTTACTCCCTCAAAAAATTCCAATAGATTAGTCAAGCACGATTTACCCTTTGTAAATCCATGTTGACTCTGTCCTATCCTGTCCCCATTTGCTAAGTGCTCCGCTATTTCATCCTTAATGATGGACTCCAGCATTTTGCCCACAACTGATGTAAGGCTTACAGGTCTGTAATTACCTGCTTTTTCCCTACCCCCCTTTTTGAATAGTGGGGTAACGTTAGCTACCCTCCAATCCATCGGCACTGTTCCCGAGTCTAATGAATTCTGAAAAATCATCCTTAGTGCATCCGCTATCTCTAGGGCCACCTCCTTCAGTACCCTAGGATGCATGTTATCAGGCCCTGGGGATTTGTCCACCTTCAATCCCTTTAGCTTCCTTAACACCATATCCTTAGAGATATTGATTTGCGTCAGTTCCTCCTTTGCCAATGTCCCTATTTTTCCCGATATCCCAGGGAGGTTTTTTGTGTCTTCCTTCGTAAAGACTGACCCAAAGTATGCATTTAGTTGATCTGCCATTTCCTTATTTCCCATTATATATTCCCCCGTATCTGACTGCAATGGACCAACTTTGGTTTTCACCAGTCTTTTCCTTTTGATATATTTATAAAAGCTTTTGGAGTTAGTTTTTATATTTTCCGCCAGCTTGTTTTCGTAAGCTATTTTGCCCCTCTTGATCATGCCCTTTGCCCTCCTTTGCTCTATCTTAAACTGTTCCCAATCTTCCGCTCTGGCGCTTTTTTTGGCTATTTTATACGCCCTATCTTTGGATTTTATGCTGTCTCTAATTTCCCCTGTTATCCACGGTTGAGTCACCTTTTTAGATTTCCTTTTATGCCAGATTGGTATAAACAATTTTTGCAATTTTGTCATTCTATCTTTAAATGTTTGCCATTGTTTATCTACCTCCAGTCCTCTCAGGAACGTTGTCCAATCAGACCTACTCAGTTCCCGTCTCATGGCATCATAATTCCCCTTGTTTAAATTCAGGACCTTAGTCTCTGAGTCAATTTCTTCGCTCTCCATTTCGAGTGAGAAATCGATCATGTTATGATCGCTCTGACCCAAGGGTCCCCGTACAACAAGATTACTGATTAGTCCCTTCTCATTGCACAGTACCCAGTCCAATATAGCCTGTTCCCGAGTTGGTTCCTCGACATATTGATCCAGATAACCATCCCTTAAACACTCAAGGAATTCCTCCTCCTCATTATTTTTACTGATTAGGCTAGTCCAATCTATATGTAAGTTAAAGTCACCTATGATGACAGCTGTGCTCTTATTGCACGCTTCTCTAATTTCCCTCGTGATGCCCTCCCTAACCTCTATTTTACTATTTGCAGTCTACAGCTTTCTTCCTTATCAACCACACAGCCTATTTCTGTAACATCTGCAAACTTCTTAACCATGCCCCCTACACAGAAATCTAATTTATTTTTTATTTTTTGTTCATGGGACATGGGCATTGTTGGCAAGGCCAGCATTTATTGCCCATCCCTAGTTGCCCTTGAGAAGGTGGTGCCTTCTTGAACTGCTGCAGTCCGTATAGTGAAGGTACTCCCACAGTGCTGTGAGGTAGGGAGTTACAGGATTTTGACCCAGCGACGATGAAGGATCGGCGGCATATGTCCAAGTCAGGATGGTGTGGGACTTGGTGCTGGTGGTGTTCCCATGCGCCTGCTGCCCTTGTCCTTCTAGGTGGTAGAGGTCGCGGGTTTGGGAGGTCGCAGGTTTGGGAGTTTGCTAAAATCTATGTCGAAAATGACATGGAAAATGGGCTGACACAACCAACAGTGAGCAGCGGCATAACAACAGAAAATGCTGGAAAAACTCAGGTGGTCAGGCAACATCCGTGGAGAGAAATTTGAGTTGACGTTTCGGGTTTGACCCTTCTTCAAAACTGGAGAGAAAAGGAACTAGATCGAAGGCAGGGCTGCGATCGGACAAAAGAATAAAAGAACCAAAAGAAGTAAAAGAGATTAGAAGCTAGACGAGATGGTAATAGGCTGGGATTAGGTGTAAAGTGTACTGGCAGGGCAAAAGATAGCTGCCAGGTGTGAGAGAGAAACAAAAGGAAAGGGGGGGGGGGGTGGAGGAAAGGAGTGGAAAAATATAAGTAAAAATGAAATAGGGGCATTTTGCCGCTAGAATTTTAATTTTACTCTGATCTGTGGACCTGAAGTTGTAGCCAGGTCGTTTTATTAGCCGTCTTCTAGATATTTAGTTCCAGTATTTTGTTGCCAAATGTTATTTAACTTCTAAACATGGGAAACAAATGGTCAAAAAATAGGAGTTATTGATCTCTCGATTTAAGTTTCTTCAGGATGTGTTTTCCCCCAAAATTTGTTTATAAAAAAAATGTCCTGTTTAATTTCTCAGGAATGTTGAGTCAATTGGGGCTTGAATGATTCCTGTTTTTATGGGGGGGGGGGGGGGGGGGGAAGGGAGGAGGAGATGAGATGTGATACTGGCAAAGGCTCCATTTACTGCCTGTCCCTAGTTACCTCGAGAAGGTGGTGGTGGTGTGCCTTCGCCTTGAACCGCTGCAGTCTGTGTGGCGATGGAGTTAGGTAGGGAGTCCCAGGACACTGACCTAGCGACAATGAAGGGACAGCGATACATGTCCAAATCCAGATGAAGCGCGTCGCAGAGATGACAGCGTCGCCATGATGCTCTTGCCCTTCAATAACCAGGCTTCATTCACCAGTTTCAATTTTCAACGACCTGCGCGTCTCCTCGCCTCCCTGAATTGTACTTTCAATACCAAATTTCATTCTAATTTTAATTGAATGAAGGTGAAGTAATTTTAGTCCCCGTCTATTCTTCTCATTTTATTTCAACCAAAACAGCACTGGCGAGAAATGACTCCTGTAGGTTCTCGCTGTCGAAGAATGAGAAGTTTGTAACCACAAGACGCCAGTGTGTGGTTTCAGAGTCTGACGGTGGATTCCATTTCTGAGCAAACCTGTGACATTGGCTATTTTTAGAAGCGAGAAGAGTTTCATTAGAATACACTAGACATATTGGTAGCAACACAACATAGGAGAGCGATTTTCAAACTCGTGCATGTTGGAGCTGTCTTGCAAATATTGGCGCTCCCAGGCATTTCCAAATTTCGAAAGGTAGTGTCTGGCATTAGATGTAGCTGCTGCCTCTGCTGGTGGAATCGGAAAGAACGGATCACGTGGACTGTCTACAGAACAGTCAACACAAAAATGGCACACGTGCCTCCTGTGTGGCAATCACTTTCACACCAAACATTTCATAGTGCTGTTTCAGAACACAAATCCCAGCAGCATCTGTTGCCTAAATCACAAGCTTGATGTTTGGCAGCAGAGAATGTCAGCTCAGTCACATTTAGACACGGGGGCTTTACATGAGCCCCAGCGATCAACAATCAAGGAGACTTATGCCTTGACGTTAGTGGAGCAGCCACAGCTCAGAGTGCAATAGCCGTCCATGCCTTTTGTACTATCCCCGTAGATTACAGGCAACAACAAAAGCGATTGTAAAGTAGTAAAAAATGTCCCACGGAGCTTCACAGGAGCATTATCAGACATAATTCGACACCAAGCCAGAGAGATATTAGGACAGGTGACCAAAAGCTTGATCAAAGAGGTAGGTTTTAAGTAAAGCTCGAGGAACAGCACCTCATCTTCCGATTAGGCACTTTACAGCCTTCCGGACTCCATATCGAGTTCAACAGTTTCAGATCATAACCTCGGCCCCTATTATATTTTTATATATTTTTTAATCCACACTTTTGGTTTGTGCCTTTTCCTCTCTCTCCCACATGGCAGCTGTCTCTCACTCTGCCAGCGCATTCCACACCTCATCTAGAGCCATCCTTTGTCTCTTTACCTGTCCTATTACCGTCTCGTCTCGCCTTGAATATCTCTTAATGTCTCTTCACCTCTCACAGAACTTCCCTTTTGGTCTTTCATCCCCTCCCCCATTTCCAAGCCCCCAAAGTTTCTTTTAAATCTGTTTCACTTCCAGCTTTCTCAGCTCTGACGAAGGGTCTTCGACCCGAAACGTTAACTCAGTTTCTCTCTCCACGGATGTCGCCTGGCCTGCTGAGTTTTTCCAGCGTTTTCTGTTTGAGGTTTTAAATAAACCTCTTTGTAATTAGCAGTGACTCGTTCCTTGGAGGCAAAAGGATGTTCATGTCCCACACTCCATTTTGCCATCATGCTCCTTCACAGGTGATTGCGTTTTCTCTTATGCTGGGGGTGGAGTGGGAGTTCTCGTAATTCTGGCTAGCCGTGTTGTTAACTTGCTGTCTCCCTCTCCTGACGATGCACTATACTGACATGAGGGGAAGAGAGGGGCTGATACCCCATATTAGTGACTGCATGCTGAATTAAAGCGACAGCTCGAAGTGGCCACCACTGAGACAGCTTTCACGTGAAATTATCCAGAAATTGGAATTAAAACAATGGCATTTCTGGCGAGATTTCCAGCACCAAAACACTTCACGGTCTTTTGGCTCAACTTAATCAGAAAATTAGAATTATAGCAGAGCAGACTGTACATTTAAGTGTCTTTTCTTTCCTCCCTTATAGTGCATTGGTACCAATACTCCAAGTAATCCTGCAGTGTATCTATATAAACAGTTTAACCAGATAGAAGAGATTCAAAATATTTGTGCCATTCTAGCCGATTTGATAAAATCTAAACCGAGTAGATGAACAGGTTTCCACAAAAGTGGAGTGAGGTAAAGACAACATGTACTCTATTATTTAAAAATTTTTTTTAGGGTGGGTGGAGGGGGGGTGGTACTGAAGAGAAAGCAAGGGGAGGTAAAAAGCAGAGTTATACGTTCAGCTGACGAATCGTTAACTGTCTCTGTCGCATGATAGGACAGCCTCAGACCAGCACCCTGTAACGCAAAGGAAGCTCAATTCTGTGCAGCCGACGGAGGCAGTGGCCGAGAGTCTGAGCGCAGACAGGGCCTCCTCTTAACCTGAAAGGGTCAGGATACCTCTGGAGCGCAACACACCGCTAATAAAAATCAGGAGCATTATCAGACAAAGATTTGATACTGAGCCATACCGAGATATTAGGACAGAAGAGGTAGGTTTTAAGGAGTGTCTAAAAAGGAGTGGGGTAGAGGCAGACAGCTTTAGGGAGAAAGTTCCAGAGCTTAGCTGAAGGCACAGTCGCCAATAGTGACGTGACAATTTTGCACATATTCTTATGCTGACAGCACTGCCCTTGCGACACAAGTTAAAGACCTCACTACCATAGGCCAGGCCCTCCATCGACCTGAAGTTAAAGGCAGAATACTTTCAATACTGGAGCTCCGCCCCAACGTTTCCAAAACCACGGTAACAGTTCTTCACCTAAACAACAAAGCCGCCAAGGAACCACTTATCACCACCTGCGGCCACTGGTTCCGAAATGAGCCCAATCCAAAGCGCTCGTGTAACCCTGGACAGAAGCTCACATGGCGAAGACTTGCAAACAGGTAAAAGCAAGGACTAGCACATATACGGCCATCTAATATCAGGAGAGACATGCATACAGCTTGTGAGTACAAATGAATCATGGCTAACCAATTAGTGAGGACCTCCAGAATCTACTGAAGACATGCTTGCAATCACACCAGCCTTTTTGGGAGCAGGCAAATACTCTTAAAGCTTCCTCACTTAATCTTAAGGCACACTGCAAAGGGTTCTTGCTAATGTCCCAGGCAAAGACCTGAGTGTTTTTTGTGGGGTCAGCACTCAGCCTTCAACCTACCCCGGAAAGAAAAGGAAAAGGAGGGAAGAAAAAGATAGATTTGTATTTCTGTAGTGGAATTCACAACCTCAAGTCACCCCAAAGCCAATTTGTGCACAGCAAGATCCCATAAACAACGACGAGGTAATGACCAGATTTTTTATTTTTTTTATAAATGATGTTGGTTATGGGATAAATATTGGCCAGGGCACCGGGAAGAATTCCCATACTCTTTGAAATTGTGCCATGGGATCTTTTATGTCCACTTGACAGGACAGGGCAGACGGAGCCTCGGTTTAATTTGTCATCCCTCAGAACTGCACTGAGGTGTCAACTTAGATTATGTACTCAAGTCCCTGGAGTGGGACTTGAACCCACGACCTTCTGACTCAGGCGAGTGTGCTACCAACTGAGCTATGGCTGACACCAATGGACACCATTATGCTTTATTGCGTCTGGAGAGCATTTGGAGCTGTGCAACAGCAGGGTGTGGTACTGGTGCGAACAACGGGAGCAATTTGAGGCGACGCATTGGGAGTATTGCACAAAAGCTAAATCTAGGAGAGAGAATTTGACGACCCTGGCACATATCACAACGTGTAGAAGCTCTTGCACCAGTCACCAGGATAATCCTAGATACCAGCTGTTGTCTAATCGCATGGTCCACAAGTGGGAGCTGGTCATTCGGGCACTAGGCTTGGGGGGGCAGAAGGTCTTGAGTTCACTGATCTTCTACACCTTAGATGAAAGGACATGTACATCTTGGGATGTGGGGAGACAACAGGTGCTGGGGAGTGCTTGCCATATTAGTGCAGTATCATCTGGCTGTATGGCAAAGAGGGGCGAAACAAAATCAGCATTACATTTCGGCATTCTCAACAGACTGGCCTTCATATAGATAACCCCCATCTAGGAACAGGAGTAGGCCATTTAGCCCCACAAGCCTGTTCCGCCGTTCAATGAGATCATGGCTGATCTGTGACCCAACTCCCTTAATACCTTTGGTTAACAGAAATCTATCAATCTCATTTAAAATTAACAACTGACCCCAGCATCAACTGCCGTTTGCGGAAGAGAGTTCCAAACTTCCACCCCGTGTGTGTAGGCGGGTTTCCTAATTTCACTCCTGAAAGGTCTGGCTCTAATTTTCAAGCCATGTCCCCCCTAGTCCTAGACTCCCCAACCAGCAGAAAATGTTTCTCTTTATCTACCCTATCTGGTCCCCTTAATATCTTGAAAACTTCAATCAAATCACCCCTTAATCTTCTAAATTCCAGGGAATACAACACTGGTTTGTGTAATCTCCTTGTAATGTAACCCTTGGGAGTCCAGGTATCATTCTAGTAAACCTACGCTGCACTCCCTCCAAGGCCAATACATCCTTCCCAAAGTGTGGTGCCCAGAACTGAACACAGTAGGCCAGGTGTGGTCAAACTATATAAATCAGAGGATAATTATACATGAGGAAGTCACGGAGCTCATCTTAAATTAAATCCACCTAGAAACACTGCGTGGCAGCATTCGACTGTTTCTTGAAAGAGTCAAGTGTTTTCAGTGCAGTGCTTCCTGGTGTTAGGCTACATCACCGTGTCTTACTTTAGCAGTTCAATTTAAAGCACATTTATCTTTCTCATTCTTTAACTATTGCGCATGCTTCTAGAAGATCATAGGAACAGGAGTAGGTCATTCAGCGCCTTGAGCCCACTCTGCCATCCAGTTAGATCATGGTCGATGGGCACCTCAACTCCATCTCAGTCTTGAAAATTTCAATCGACACAGAATCAAATAGCTTTTAGGGGGAGGGGGAGGGGGGTGGAAGTGTTCCAGATTTCCACTGCCCTGTGTGTGGAAAAAGTGCTACCTGATTTCACTCTTAAATGGACTAGCCCTAATTTTAAGATTATGTCCCCTTGTCTGGATTCCCCTAGAAGAGGAAGTTGTTTCTCTGTATCTACTCATCAAATCACATTTTAAACACTTCGATCAGATCATCCCCTCAAACATTTATACTCCGAATACAAGCCATGTTTATGCACCCTGTGCTCACAATTTATTCTGTAAGCCCCAGAATCGTTCTGGTGAACCTGCGCTGTAACCCCCTCCAAGGCAAATGTATCCTTTGAGGTGTGGTGGCCAAAATTGAATGCGGTACTCAAGATGGGGTCCGACTCAGCAGATGCCTCCTTTCCGGGCTGAAAAGCCCAGGTTTCTCCAGCCTTTTCTCAATTCAGAACCCGGACACGAGAGATTAGCCTTGTGGCTTTTCTCTCTGCGCCGCTTCCAGAATTGGAGCAACCGCCTCGTGTCTCAGTGACCAGAACCGGACACAAGCGCTCAAGGTGCGGTCTGACCAAAATGTTGCATGGTTTGATCGTGACTTCTGGCAACACCCCAGCTACAAGAAAAACACTACAAACCGAACATAGAAAGGTAAGGAATTGGGACATTTCTGTGCATTACACAGAAGGTCCCCGAGTGGAGTGCAAGGCAGTAACATACTGAGGCGTTATGACAGAGAAAAAAATAATACTGGATTCTGACAAGGGGTCTTCACCTCCAACCTTAACCTGGCTTTTCTCTTTACAGATGGTGATGGATTTGCCGTGTGTTTCCTGTTACTGCGAGGCTTTGTGCTTGTGTTAGAGTCTCCGCACTCCAGACTTCACATTATCCTATGTTTAACCAGTCTGCTGGCACTTGTTCAAAAAAACACAACAAAAGTCTAAACGCCCCAGCACCTCTGAAACTCGACAAGCATTTGGTTCTCGTAACACTAAACACAGCAATTGTACGCTGAAACAGATCTTCAAAACACAGGTTTCTGGAATCCTGAGCAATGAAAACTGAAATGGGCAAAACCAATTACCGGGAATCGCAGACCCTACGTACAATATAGGCAAGGCCACAAGCTTCTGGTTTCCACAGAAAAATTGGTGGAATTGCCAAATAAAAACCCCCAACTCAGTAAATATTACAGAACCGACGAGCAACAGAGGCCCATTGGCTCAAAACATTCATTCAACATTAACCAGGGGCCTGGGTGGCAACTGCTGCAATACTGCCAGAAAATGATTTGCCCAAATCTAGACCATATTGAGAACAGATCTGGCCCGGGTAAATTGGAATCAAAGATTGGCAGGCAAAACTGTAATTGAACCGTGGGCTGCCTTTAAAGAGGATATGGTCCAGATATATTCCCATGAGGGAAAGGTAGGGCAACCAAAGCCAGAGCTTGTGGATGATAAAAAGAGAGTAAGACAAAGCAGAAAAAGGGGGAAAAGACAAATGTCAGGTCAAGAATACAAGTGAGAACCAGGCTGAATAGAAAGTTCAGAGGGGAAGTGAAAAAGGAAATAAGAGGGGCAAAGAGGGAGAATGAGAATAGATTGGCAGCTAACATAAAAGGGAATTCAAAAGTCTTCTATTAGGCATATAAATAGTAAATGGGGTAGTAAGAGGAGGGGTGGGGCCGATTAGGGACCAAAATGGAGACCTAAGCATGGAGGCAGAGGGCATGGCTGAGGTACTAAATGAGTACTTTGCATCTGTCTTTACCAAGGAAGAAGTCAAAGTCAGTGAAAGAGGAGGTAGTTGAGATACTGGAATGGATAAAAATTGATAAGGAGGAGTTACTAGAAAGGCTGGCTGTACTTAAAGTAGATAAGTCACCAGGACCGGATGGGATGCATCCTAGCATGCTGAGGGAAGTAAAGGTGGAAATTACAGAGCTACTGGCCATAATCTTCCAATCCTCCTTATATATGGGGGTGGTGCCAGCGGACTGGAGAATTGCAAATGTTACACCTTTGTTCAAAAAAGGGTGCAAGGATAAACCCAGCAACTATAGGCCAGTTAGTTTACCCTCAGTGGTGGGGAAGCTTTTAGAAACAATAATGCAGGCAAAATTAAGTCACTTGGACAAGTGCAGATTAATTAAGGGAAGCCAGCACGGATTTGTTAAAGGCAAATAGTGTTTAACTAACTTGATTGAGTTTTTTGATGAGGCAAGAGGGTTGATTAGGGCAATGCAGTTGATTTCCAAAAGGCGTTTGATAAAGTGCCACATAATAGGCTTGCCAGCAAAGTGGAAGCCCATGGAATAAAAGGGACAGTGACAGCATGGATACAGAATTGGCTAAGTGACAGGAAACAGTAGTGGTGAACGGTTGTTTTTCACCTGGACTGGAGGAAGGTACACAGTGGTGTTCCCCAGGGGTCGGTACTAGGACCACTGCTTTTCTTGATGTATATTAATGACTTGGACTTGGGAGTACAGGGCACAATTTCAAAATTTGCAGATGACACAAAACTTGGAAGTATAGTGAACAGTGAGAAGGATAGTGATAGACTTCAAGGAGGACATAGACAGGTGGGTGGAATGGGCAGACATGTGGCAGATGAAATTTAACGCAGAAAAGTACAAAATGATACATTTTTTTGGTAGGAAGAACGAGGCGGTGCAATATAAACTAAAGGGTACAATTCTGAAGAGGGTGCAGGAATAGAGAAACCTGGGGGTATATATGTGTGCAAATTGTTGAAGGTGGCAGGGCAGGTTGAGAAAGCAAGCTTCATAAACAGAGGCAGAGTACAATAGCAAGGAAGTTATGATGAACCTTTATAAAACACTGGTTCGGCCTCAACTGGAGTATTGTGTCCAATTCCGGGCACCGCACTTTAGGAAGGATGTGAAGGCCTTAGAGAGGGTGCAGAAAAGATTTAAGAGAATGGTTCCAGGGATGAGGGACTTCAGGTACGTGGATAGACTGGAGAAGCTGGGGTCGTTCTCCTTAGAACAGAGAAGGTTGAGAGGAGATTTGATAGAGGTGTTCAAAATCATGAGGGGTCTGGACAGAGTAGATAGAGAGAAACTGTTCCCATTGGCGGATGGTTCGAGAATGAGACAGATTTAAGGTGATTGGCAGAAAAACCAAAGGCGACATGAGGAAAAACCTTTTTACGCAGCGAGTGGTTAGTATCTAGAATGCACTGCCTGAAAGGGTGGTGGAGGCAGACTCAATTGTGGCTTTCAAAAGGGAACTGGATAAGTACCTGAAGGAAAAAATTTACAGGGCTACGGGGAAAGGGCGGGGGGGGGTGGGGTGGTGGGACTAGCTGAAGTGCTCTTGGAGAGCCAGCACGGGCTCGACAGGCCGAATGGCTTCCTTCTATGCTGTTACCATTCTATGATTCTAAGTAGCCGTCATGCTGTTAATTTTGTGTAGTGGAGTTTTATGATCAGAGATTGCGCTAAACTAGAACTCTGGCTACAAGACAGCCTCTTGAAAAGTTAGTAGACTTTGAGTGAAATGACAAGTTTTAAAAAAAGACTGGGATCGACATCCAAATAGAAGGGAAATGGATTGAGATACTAATAACAATAATCTACAATCAATCATTCACATAGGATAATAGGCAGTTCCAAATATGTTGCAGACAGTACAAAAGAGCTTCAGGTGGTGTCCTAATCCACTTGAAACTTGAGCGTTTATATTAATGATGTATTTAAGAAGTAGATAGGTACGAGGGAGAAAGGAACAGAAGGACATGTTGATAGGGCGAGATGATGTAAAGTAGGAGGAGACTCGCGTGGAGCATAAACGCTGACAGACCTGTAGGGCTGAATGGCCTGTTTGTGTTAATTCGATGTAATTAATCAATGTTGACCCTTCACCCCTCAAGAAGACAAAGGAAAGAAAAGACTGTTCCTCAAAGTAAGGAATCAACAGTCGGTGGTGGGAGAGGAGGAATAGAGGGTGTAGTCCACGATAGAAGAGGCATGGACACCGCATGGAATGGGCTGAAAGGCCTTTACTCACTCCTCCAACATGTTCCTTAAAACTCTTGATCATCTGCCCGAATATCTTGCGGCTCGATGTCAAATTTTGTTTTAACACACTCCTGTGAAGCACCTTGGGACGTTTTACTACATTAAAGGCACTATATAAATACAACTTGTTGTTTATGCTCATATTTAAGTTCTGGTGTATTCAAATGAGATTGGCAGGAGATGTCAGTATAAATTGATAGACAAAATAGGTGCAGGAATGGCCGTAATTTCCAGATTACATCCCCACAGGAAATCCTTTTATTTGCGCAATGTGGGATTTTAATTTCCCAGACATTCATTGGTTCAATGAAGAGTCATCTAATATTGAGGGAAGGACAGCAGCAAGATCTGTAGCTAGCAAGTGACTGGTTTCCTAATGCAACATGTTAAGTGAGGAAACTAGGGGTTATCAGGTAGTTGACTTCGTTTTTAGGATCACATTAGATTCAACTTAAAGCAAAATATTGTGGCTGGTGAAAATCTGAAATAAGTACAGAAAATGCTGGAAATACTCAGGTCAGGCAGCGTCAAGAGAGAGCGCGAGCGTTAACTCTTGTTTCCAGCATTTTCTGTTTTATTAGATGCAACTTGATCAGTCAAACCAAAAAATGTTATTTCCAGATTTCCAAGAGGATTCGTTTTGCAAAGATGGGAAGGGTCTTGAATCTGATCAACTGGAAATTGGCTCGCCTGGTAGGGTTGCTCAAAGGGAAAAGGAATAGCTTGAAAACCATCCTAATGCACAAAGAAGCCACGCATTTCTCGAGTCAAATGAAGGACACATGGTGAATCAAAGGCAGTGTGGCTAACAGGTTAAGTGCAAGGACAAATCAGATCGAAACAAAAATACTTTTGCAGACTAAAAGAAAACAATCTGGGTGTCCTTGTGCACCAGTCGCTAAAGGTAAGCATGCAGGTGCAGCAGGCGGTTAAGGCAGCAAATGGTATGTTGGCCTTCGTAGCGAGAGGGTTCGAGTACAGGAGCAAGGATGTCTTGCTGCAGTTGTACAGGGCCTTGGTGAGACCACACCTTGAGTATTGTGTGCAGTTTTGGTCGCCTTATCTGAGGAAGGATGTTTTTGCCATGGAGGGAGTGCAGCGAAGATTCACCAGACTGATACCTGGGATGGCAGGAATGACGTATGAAGAGAGATTGGGTCGATTAGGCTTATATTCGCTAGAGTTTAGAAGAATGAGAGGGGATCTCATTGAAACTTATAAAATTCTAACAGGACTAGACAGACTAGATGCAGGAAGGATGTTCCCGATGGTCAGGGAGTCCAGAACCAAGGGTAGGCCATTTAGGACTGAGATGGAGGAATTTCTTCACCCAGAGAGAGTGGTGAACCTGTGGAATTCTCTACCACAAGAGGCAGTTGAGGCCAATTCATTAAATATATTCAAGAAGGAGTTAGATATATTTCTTAAGGCTAAGGGGATCAAGGGATATGGGGAGAAAGCAGGGACAGGGTACTGAATTTGGATGATCAGCCATGATCTCATTAAATGGCGGAACAGGCTCGAGGGGCCGAATGGCCTACTCCTGCACCTATCTATGTTAAGTTCTTGGAGAGCACGGATTGGAATCAAGCTCAGCTCAAGGCAATGACAGCGGCTATTAGAGTGGCCAAAAGGTCAATGGGGAAGACGATAACTGCGGCAATGTGGTGGGAGTCAGAGGACCATTAGGCACTGCATAGGGCAGATTAAGGTGGAGTCTTAGGATATGACAGAAGGTTAAGTGATGACTTTACATCGGTTTTCACTCCAGTAGACTACACTCAAGTTACCAATAAATCAGTGTACAGTCAAAGTGGATATGATCCTGGATAGAGTAAAAGAGGTCTCAAACTAGATTTGGCTGCTGGCCCTGAGGACATTCATCCGAGGGTGCTCAAAGAAATGGGACCTGTGCTCAGCGCGTCTCGTTCATATTCAACAGCTCATATTGATCAGGGATTGTTCCCATAGAGGAGAAAGGCTTTTGTGGTGCCGAGTAGGGCAACAGGACAGGACTGGGAAATGAGGGGCCCATTAGCTGGACATTGCTCATTGGCAAGTTACTGGAAGGAATCATTCCAGATGCTCTGCATAACCACCTTGACCAAGAGGGGTTATTAGAGGCTCTCAACATGGCTTCTGGAAAAGGTCACGTCTTACCAACCTGGTTGAACTTTTCTTGAGGAAGGTACAGTACTAGGTTGGTGGATGTAAATAGCCTGGATGACATTATAAACCTGGATTTTCAAAAATCTTTTGATAGTCTAGGTAATAAGACCTGAGAGATTGGGTAAGGAATTGGCTGCATTCTTGTAGACAGAAGGTTGTAATTAATGGCAGTAATACTGCGTGGGGGACCTGTTACTAGTGGAGTTCTGTAGAGATCGGTGTTGGGACCATTACTCTTCACAATCTTTATTAATGATTTGGACAAAGTTGTTGGGGCAATTGTCCGCATGTTCATGGAGGATGCAAAATTTGTGCAAGTTTCAAGACCTTAAGAGGAGTAAAAAACCCCAATTATAATCAGATGTAGATGTGAGCGGGTAAACGGGCCCACATCTGGCAGATGTAATTTAATATAGATAAATGTGTTACACACGTGGCTAGGGCTAATCCCAAACACATGGATTCCATGCAGGGTTCAGAACTTAATACTGTAGGAAAGGAACATGGGTGTTACGAATCTCTTGCGGTTCACAATCAGTGGTGATAAGAAAAACAACAAAAAAAAGTTTGCTATATATTGCTAGCATGATCCAATACAAAACACGTCACAAATACATAAGAGTATTCCAAGCTGAAAGTGTTATACGAAAACTTGTAAAATTTATTTTCATGCACCTTCTAGCTGCACCAGTGCTATGCTATGGGAGCTGATTTACAACTTGCATAGAATTATATTGAATTTACAGCACAAACAGGCCATTCGGCCCAAATGCTCCACACGAGCCTCCTCCCACCTACTTCATCTAACCTGATCAGCATATCCTCGATTCCTTTCTCCCTCATGTGCTTATCTAGCTTCCCCATAAATGCATCTATGCTATTTGCC
Source organism: Somniosus microcephalus (assembly GCF_052327205.1). Classification (NCBI taxonomy): domain Eukaryota; kingdom Metazoa; phylum Chordata; class Chondrichthyes; order Squaliformes; family Somniosidae; genus Somniosus; species Somniosus microcephalus. The sequence continues at coordinate 230,117,453 of NC_140995.1, forward strand.
TCAACTATTACTTGAGGTAGCAAGTTCCACATTCTAACCACTCTCTGGGTGTAGAAGTTACTTAAGGTAGCTTGAGTAACACAGCCTACTCTGATGAGTTTGTGGGCGAGCGTCCCCACAGATGGCAGTTCCTACCCGCACCCATGCTTTCAGCACAAGAACTCCGATGCCTCGCACTGCTCTACTGGCAGGCTGGGGCGGGGGGGTGGGGGGGGGGGGGGGGGGGGGGGGGGGGGGAGAAGGATCAGTGAGCACACTATTCTGGGCTAAGAGAGGGGCTAGGTGCAAATCTTCTGCAAACTCGGTGAAAGAGTGAAGTACGACACTAGGGAGACCAAATGAGAAAATAGGCAGTGCAAGTGGGTTACCACATTGTCTCACGGAGCACTTGTAGGCACAGGGGAAAATGCCACTATAGCTGACAAGCCCGTTACTTCACACATTTCAACCTGCCGACTCATCATATCCCTGTGGAAATGTAATAATTATCTATTAAACCTATTTACACTGTCCGTGTTCCCCAACTCCTGTCTTTTGGGTGAACACTGCTGCTCAGCTTCCCCTCTGACTTCATTTCAACTCTTCTCCCCGGGTATTTGAACCCTTCACCAGTCAGCAATTAGCCTGGATCAGCTATTAATGAACTCCCTTCACAATCTTGAAAGCTTCAAATCAGCTCCCTCTTTTTCCTAATGAGTCCACAGGAGTCTAGCAGTTAAATCAAATGCACAATTCAAACTGGGGGTGAGGGTTGGGGACAGGCAGTAGCCTGGAAGAGAATTTTTGTCATACCCAAATAGTGACTTATTTTAGTATACAAGACTGCCGATTGTTAACCTGAAAAGACGGAACATGATTGAATGAATTAAGTGGAAAGTAGGAAAAAAAGCAAAGCTTTATTAAACTTCAGTGTATATTCCAGTCATCCAGAGAGGGTTTAAAACTAGCAATTTCTTACAGCAATACGCATGGATTCAGTAGTATCGAGACGCGCTCTGGGGAAGACACACCTTCCATACTCATTGTGTGAACCTTCTACTCTCTTCCCCCCGACCCTCCGTGTGTCATACCATACATAGGAGCAGGAGTAGGACATTCAGGCCTTTGAGCCTGTTCAGGTCATTCAATTTGATCATCTGTATCGTAATTCCATCGACCCACCTTGGATCCGTAACCCTCAATACCCTTGCCTAACAAAAATCTATCAATCTCACTTTTGAAATTTTCAATTGAGCTTCAACAGCTTTTTTTTTGGTTGGCGGTTGTGGGGGGCACGAGGAAAGAGGAAAGAGTTCCTCATACAAAAGGGTAGTGGAAATCTAGAGGTGCTTCCTGACATCACCCCTTAATGGCCTAGCTCTAATTTTAAGATTATGCCCCTTGTTCTGGACTCTCCCACCAGAGGAAGTAGTTACGCTCCGTCTACCCTATCAATTATCTTTTAATCATCTTAAACACCTCAATTAGATCAACCCTTAATCTTCTATATTCAAGGGGCTACAAGCCTAGTCTATGTAACCAGCATTTAGAGTCATCGAACGGTTGCAGCACAGGAGGTCATTCGGCCCGTCGAGCCCGTGCCAGCTCTCTGCAAGAGCACCTCAGCTAGTCCCACTCCCCCGCCCTTTCCCTGTAGCCCTGCAAATTTTTTTTCCTTCAGGTACTTATCCAATTCCCTTTTAAAAGCCACAATTAAGTCTGCCTCCACCACCCTTTCAGGCAGTGCATTCCAGATCATAACCACTCGCAAAAAAAAACCACTCGCTGCGTAAAAAAGTTTTTCCTCATGTCGCCTTTGGTTCTTTTGCCAATCACCTTAAATCCGTGTCCTTTGGTTCTCGACCCTTCCGCCAATGGGAACAGTTTCTATTTACTCTGTCTAGACCCCTCATGATTTTGAATACCTCTATCAAATCTCCTCTCAATCTTCTCTGCTCTAAGGAGAACAACCTCAGCTTCTCCAGTCTATCCATGTAACTGAAGTCCCTCATCCCTGGAATCATTCTTGTAAATCTTTTCTGCACCCTCTCTAAGGCCTTCACATCCTTCCTAAAGTGTGGTGCCCAGAATTGGACACAATACTCCAGTTGAGGCCGAACCAGTGTTTTATAAAAGTTCCTCATAACTTCCTTGCTTTTGTACTCGATGCCTCTATTTATGAAGCCCAGGAGTCCTTATGCTTTTCTAACCGCTTTCTCAACCTGCCCTGCCACCTTCAACTAATTGTGCACATATACCCCCAGGTCTCTCGGTTCATGCACCCCCTTTAGGATTGTACCCTTTAGTTTATATTGCCTTTCACTCTTTCTACCAAATTGTATCACTTCGCACTTTTCTGTGTTAAATTTCATCGGCCACGTGTCCGCCCATTTCACCAGCCTGTCTATGTCTTCTTGAAGTCTATCACTATTCTCCTCACTGCTCACTATACGTCCAAGTTCTGTTTGATGTTGTGGCCTGAGAACACGCCCAAACACATGATCCCCACACCAGGCCTGTCTCTCTAATCCAGTTGACTCCAATTTTCTTCAGATTGTCTCACACAGGAATGCACAGCACCAGAAACTAACATTTTGGTCCATTTTGTTGGCACCAGAGTTCATTAAGCAGAATACACAGCTTGCTGCTTACATCTCAAATGATTTGCTTGACAAATACCCATTCAAAAGTTCCCAATGCTATCAGGATCAGTCATCTCCCTGGGTAGTCCATTCCAGAGATTGGAGCACAAAAATCCAGGCTGACACGCCAGTGCAGTGCTGAGCGAGTGCTGCACTGTCGTGGTGCCGTCTTTTGGATGAGACGTTAAACCGAGGCCTTGTCTGCTCCCTCAGGTGGACGTAAAAAATCCCATGGCACTATTTCGAAAAAAAGTTATCCCTGGTGTGCTGCCCAATATTTATCCCTCAATCAACATAACAAAAACAGATTATCTGGTCACTACTGTTTGTGGGAGCTTGCGGTGCACAAATTGGCTGCTGCGTATCCAACACTACAACAGTGACTACACTTCAAAAGTACTTCATTGGCTGTAAAGCAGTTTGGGACGTCCTGAGATCAGGAAAGGCGCTATATAAATGCAAGTCTTTTTTTCCTTCAAAACATCACTGTGTGTGTACTAATCACATCTGATCTGTTCATTCACCTCCCCCTTGGAGCTTCATCCCTTTTTCTCTAGTCATTCTCACGGCCACGGTTCCTCAGGTGATGCTCATAAGGATTGAAAAACTCTGCACCTGCAGTTTCTATTTGTAATCACGTGACTGATCCCACTGGTCAGCTGTGTACAACTTGCGTTTATATCGCACCTTTAACATACTAAAGCACGAAGGCGCTTTCAGAGGAGTGATCAATCAAAATTTGACATCGAGCCACATAAGGAGGAGATTAGGACAGGTGACCAAAAGCTTGGTCAAAGAGGTATACCGGAAACCACGTCACCCTTTGCTGCAGTTTCCAGTGCCATGAAGTCCTTCAATATCTATTTTAAATTCACAGGATGTGGGAGTCACTGATGCCCGTCCCCAATTGTCTTCAAGGAGGTGATGAGCCGCTGCCTTGAACTGCTGCAGTCCGTGTGGTGAAGGTACTCCCCCAGTGCTGTTACGGAGGGTGTTCAATGATTCTGACCCAGCGATGATAAAGGATCGGTGATATATTTCCAAGTCAGGATGGTGTGTGATTTGGAGGGGAACTTACAGGTGATGGTGTTCCCATGCACCTGCTGCCCTTGTCCTTCTAGGTGGAAGAGGTCATGGGTTTTGGAGATGCTGCCGAAGAAGCCTTGGCGAGTTGCTGCAGTGCATCTTGTAGATGGTGCACACTGCAGCCACGGTACGCCGGTGGTGGAGGGAGTGAATGTTTAAGGTGGTGGATGGGGTGCCAATCAAAGGGGCTGCAACCGTCACGCTTCTTGAGTGTTGCTGGAGCTGCACTCATCCAAGCAAGTGGAGAGTATTCCATCACTCTCCAGGCTGGTGCCTTGTAGATGGTGGCAAGGCTTTGGGGAGTCAGGAGGTGAGACACGCGCCACAAACCTACTCTTGTGGCCACAGTATGTGTGATTTATGAAGATTTTGAACAAGTGGGACTCCACTGGTAACATTCTCACAGGCTGATGAGAATCCCAGTATGACCAACCTCTGGGACCTATTGGTCAACCAATTACATACCCATTGTAAATCATTTCCACGAGTCCCGCTTTCTTTCTTTTCAGTGCCAGGCTTTCCAGAGGAACTGCATCAAAGGCCTTACTGAAATCTCAGTACACCACATCCAATGCCTTGCCCCCATCAAACTCCTTTGCCACACCCTTTGCGAAAACCAGCAAGCTAGATTGACAAGACATCCTCTGTGAACACCTACTGATTATATCTTATTTCTATCCAGTTGCTTCATGATCTTATCGTTAAAAGGTTTCCATAACTTTACCCATAGTGGACACCAAGCTCACTGGTCTGTACTTTCATGGGTCACTTTTGCTACCTTTTTAAAAAAAAGTAAACATCTGCCTTTCACGTGTCCTCAGGCACCACTCCAGTAATTCCTGGAAGATTTGTGCCAGAATTCCAGCAAATTCCTCCCTTAGTTCCTCGGATACATCTTATTCAGCGCAAGAATTATTTACCACCAGTTTGCACAACTGTTCAGCAACCGTGCTGGTAAGAATGTGGATAGTGTCACAACTTCCCTCTGCAACACCCTCTAGTTCTCTTCCCAGATTAAATATGGCAAAATAATTATTTAGCACAATTGCAGCCTGTACAGTCAGTTGTCACGCCCTCACCCAATTGCTCACTCAGTACTGCTCTGGAGCGTCAGCCTAGATTTGGTGCTCAAGTATCTGCAGTGGGACTTGAACCCACAACCTTTTGACTCTGAGGCGAGAGTGTTAACAACTGAGCCAGGGCTGACTGTGACTGAACCTGGGAGGAGTGTTAAATGGTAAACATGTTCAAGTAATTGACCAGATTTTGACACAGATAATAGCAATTTTATGTAGGGCCACTAGACTGATAGAAGCTCTGACTTCAACTGTTGCGAGTTATAAATTACTACAAGGGCAAGATTCCTCGGTTGGGGAAAGTATGGGATTTATTACTCAGATACTGGCAATTATACCGTCTTGGATTTTTCAAATGCCAAAAATTGTAGTACTCAACAATCTCACCACATGCACCATATTGCGGAGGCCTAACTAGTGATTTATAAAGTTCTAACACTATCTCTGCTTTTATAGTCGAAGCCTCGACTTATAAACCCAAGTAACCCATATACTTCTTTAAACCACCGGATCATCAACTTGCTCGGCCACCTTTAAGAATTCGTGTATATGGACACCAAGGTCTCTGGTCATTTACACTTTTCAAAATCGTGCCATTTATAGTATACTGTCTTTCCAGGTTAGTGCTGGATTCCATGCATACTCAGTATCCCCACAGGAGCCAGGAGCCAGGCCCGCCCCCCCCCCGGAGCCAGGCCCCGCCCGCCCGCCCCCCGGAGCCAGGCCCCCCCCCACTGGAGCCAGGCCCCGCCCGGCCCCCCCCACTGGAGCCAGGCCCCGCCCGGCCCCCCCCCCACCACTGGAGCCAGACCCCGCCCGCCGCCCGCCCCGGCCGGAGCCAGGCCCCGCCCCCGCCCCCCCCGGGAGCCAGGCCCCCCCACGCCCCCGCCCCACCCACCCCCACTGGAGCCAGGCCCCACCCACCCCCACTGGAGCCAGGCCCCGGCACCCCCCCCCCCCCACTGGAGCCAGGCCCCGGCACCCCCCCCCCACTGGAGCCAGGCCCCGCCCCCCCCACTGGAGCCAGGCCCCGCCCCCCCCCCCCACTGGAGCCAGGCCCCGCCCGGCCCCCCCCCACCCCCCCACTGGAGCCAGGCCCTGCCCCCCCCCCCCCCCCCCCCCCCACTGGAGCCAGGCCCCCCCTGCCCCCCCCCCCCCCCCACTGGAGCCAGGCCCCCCCTGCCCCCCCCCCCCACTGGAGCCAGGCCCCCCCCCCCCCCAGGAGCCAGGCCCCGCCCCCCCACCTTCCAGTGGCAGCCGCTGGGTGGTGACCAGCACTGGGAACCCTGGGCGATTTCTCACCTCCCTAGCCCAGAGGCAGCGAGTCTAACTGTATTGCCAGACGAGGTAACGAAGCACAGAGCAGGAATCAGAACCTTGTGATCAGTATGGTTAAATTAATTTAAATTTAAGACCCCCAAAAATTTAGTGCAATAAATAAGCACCATTAAGTAACATCCACATCTACAGCAGAGTGCATTCAGTCAGATGAAATATTTAAGCAGCAATTACATTTTATTTTAAAAATCAGTGATATAGCAGCTGGTGCACACGAGGCATGCAGCGCTTGTTTGTCGCGGTTGTGGATAACCGACAACTCAGCTATACTCTGTCCCTTCCTGTTAGTTTTCCCCACAGCAAATACATCCCCCAACCCTGCCCAGCAGCATCACCCTCCATTTATCACACACAGATAACAACACTCCCATGGGATAACGCTTTCTCAGAAGTTTCCTCAACTGAACCCTACCACCTATCCCGGTTAACACTTAGGGGAATACAGAACACTGTGCCAGAAAGACACTGATAACAGGGCCCATTGACATCAGAACTCAAGAAAAGTCAAAACAGGCTACTTGGCCCAGAGTCATTCAGCCCTCAAAATACTTAACTCTCCTATTTTGCCCTCCATTTGAACACCTCCAATTCACCTCCACTATCCCACCTGGCAGATTATTCCAAACATTTAATTGACGCAAGTTCTTCCCAAAGTCTATATATCTACTATTTTCTGCCTTTGCTGGTTTAACTTGGAGTAATTTCCCCCATCGATACTATTTAATATCTTGCATACCTTAACGAAGTCCCTCCCTTGACTTCCTCCTTTCTAGACTGTCGACTTGATGACTCTCAGTAATTCTTTTCAAGCCTATGGATGTTGAGTTTAAACTGAAAAGCATTCTAGAATCAAATATGTAGTGCAGAAGGCAACTTACCGAAAAGTCACTTTCCTTTTCGGTGACTTATTACATCAGTAAGCTGTGCAAACACCTGTACAAGCCAAAGAGAAATATCTTCCAGGATCATTCTGTATCAGCTTGGCTTAGTTGGTAACACTCTTACCGCGCCATCACATGGCTATGGGTCCAAGGCAGGCACTCTAGTGCAGCACTGAGGGAGTGCTGAACTTTGAGGTGCAATACTCTGCACTAGATGTTAAATTGAGGCAGCACCATGTCTGAAGGTAGAGCTAGAGGTCAAAGATCCCATGGCACTATTCAAAGAGCAAGTATGCCAACATTCCTGCCTTAACCAACACCGACAATCATTTATATAGCACCTTTAACGTAGTAAAGCATCCTAAGGCGCTTCACAATAGAGTTCAAAGTTTGACACCAAGCCACAGAGATATTACGACAAGAGGTAGGTTTTCAGGAGCGACTTAAGGAAAGCAAGATTGAGGTTTAGGGATGGCATTCCAGAGCTCCAGGTCTAGGTAGCTGAAGGCACGGCCACCAATGGTGGAGGGAAGGGAATGGGGATGTGCCAGAGGCCAGAATTGGAGGAGGGCAGAGATCGGAGGGCTGCAAGAGGTTCGAGGCCATGGAGGGATTTGAACACAAGAATGAGAATTTAAAAAAAAGAGGCATTACCAGATGGGGAGCCAATGTAGGTCAGCGACACAGGGATGATGGTTAAAGACAGAGGAGTCATTCTGGTCATTGCTGTTGTGAGATCTTGGTGTGGCTTGCTGTGCAATGCTTCGAGATGTTTGAGACACTCAATAAGCTGCTGTATAAATGCAAATGCTTCTTGAGATTTTAAAGGAAAGAACTTGCATTGATACAGCGCCTTCCACGACCTCAGGATGTCCCAAAGCGCTTTCCAGCTAATGAAGTACTTGTGAAGCCTAGTCACTGTTGTAATGGAGAAACACGGCAGCCAATTTACACACAGTAAGCTCCCACAAAACAGAAATGTGATACACGATCAGATCACTTTTTATATTTAAAAAAAAAAAAAAATTATGTTGATTGAGGGATAAATATTGGCCAGGACTAGAAAGACTGGCTGTACTTAGTAGATAGGTCACTAGGACTGGATGGGATGCATCCTCAAACGCTTAGGGAAGTGAAGGAAGAAATCACAAAGGTACTGGCCATAAATCTTCCAATCCTCCTTAATAGGGGTGGTGCCAGAAGACTGGAGAATTGTAAATGTTACACCCTTGTTCAAAAAGGAGCATAAAGATAAACCCAGCAACTATAGGCCGGTCAGTTTTTTCTTTAATTTGTTTTAAGGGATGTGGGCATCGCTGGCAAGGCCAGCATTTATTGCCCATCCCTAATTGCCCTTGAGAAGGTGGTGGTGAGCCGCCTCCTTGAACCACTACAGTCCATGTGGTGAAGGTACTCCCACAGTGCTGTTAGGGAGGGAGTTCCAGGATTTTGACCCAGCGATGATGAAGGATCGGCGATATGCGTGAGTCAGGATGATGTGTGACTTGGAGGGGAACTTGGAGGTGGTGGTGTTCCCGTGCACCTGCTACCCTTGTCCTTCTAGGTGGAAGAGGTCGCAGGTTTGGGAGGTGCTGTCGAAGTAGTCTTGGCGAGTTGCTGCAGTGCATCTTGTAGATGGTACACACTGCAGCCACGGTACACCGGTGGTGGAGGGAGTGAAATGTTTAAGGTGGTGAATGGGGTGCCAATCAAGCGGGCTGTTTACTCCTGGATGGTGTCGAATTTCTTGTGTTGTTGGAGCTGCACTCATCCAGGCAAGTGGAGTATTCCATCACACTCCTTATCTGTGCCTTGTAGATGGTGGAAAGGCTTTGGGGAGTCAGGAGGTGAGATACTCGCCGCAGATTACCTAACCTCTGACCTGCTCTTGTTGCCACAGTATTTATGTGGCTGGTCCAGTTAAGTTTCTGGTCAATGGTGACCCCCAGGATGTTAATGGTTGGAGATCTGGCTATGGTAATACCATTGAATGTCAAGGGGAGGTGGTTAGACTCTCGCTTGTTGGAGATAGTCATTGTCTGGCACTTCTGTGGCGCAAATGTTACCTGCCACTTATCAGCCCAAGCCTGAACATCGTCCAGGACTTGTTGAATGCGGGCATGGACTGCTTCATTATCTGTGGAGTTGTGAATGGCACTGAACACTGCAGTCATCAGCGAACATCCCCATTTCTGACCTTATGTTGGAGGGAAGGTCATTGATGAAGCAGCTGAAGATGGTTGGGCCTTGGACACTGCCCTGAGGAACTCCTGCAGCAATGTCCTGGGGCTGTGATGATTGACCTTCAATCACCACGACTATCTTCCTTTGTGCTAGGCATGACTCCAGCCAGTGGAGCATTTCCCCCCCCCCCCCCCCCCCCCCCGATTCCCATCGACTTCAGTTTTACAAGGGCTCCTTGATGCCACACTCTGTCAAATGCTGCCTTGATGTCAAGGGCAGTCACTTTCACCTCATCTCTGGAATTCAGCTCCTTTGTCCATGTAATGAGGTCTGGAGCTGAGTGGTCTTGGCAGAACCCAAACTGGACATCAGTGAGCAGGTTATTGGTGAGTAAGCACCGCTTGATAGCATTGTTGATGACACTTCCCATCACTTTGCTGATGATTGAGAGTAGACAGATGGGGTGGTAATTGGCCGGATTGGATTGTCCTGCTTTTTGTGGACAGGACATACCTGGGCAGCTTTCCACATTGTCAGATAAATGCCAGTGTTGTAGCTGTACTGGAACAGCTTGGCTAGAGGCGAGGCTAGTTCTGGAGCACGTCTTCAGCACGATAGCTGGGATGTTGTCGGGGTCCATAGCCTTTGCTGTATCCAGTGCGCTGAGCTGTTTCTTGATATCACATGAAATGAATCAAATTGGCTGAAGACTGGCTTCTGTGATGGTGGGGAACCTCAGGATTATGCAGATATGGATCATCCACTCAGCACTTCTGGCTGAAGATGGTTGCAAAACTTTAACCTCGGCAGTGGGGAAGCTTTTAGAAACAATAATCAGGGACAAAATTATCACTTGGACAAGTGTGGACCAATTAAGGAAAGCTAGCACGGATTTGTTAAAGGTAAATAGCGTTTAACCAATTTGATCGACTTTTTGATGAGGTAACAGAGGGTTGATGAGGGAAATGTGGTTGATGTGGTGTACATGGATTTCCAAAAGGCGTTTGATAAAGTGCCACATAATAGGCTTGCCAGCAAAGTTGAAGCCCATGGAACAAAAGGGAGTGTGGCAGTATGGATATGACATTGGCTAAGTGACAGAAAACAGTAGCGGTGATCGGATGTTTTTCAGTCTGGAGGAAGGTACACAGTGGTGTTCCCCAGGGGTCGGTACTAGGACCACTGCTTTTCTTGATATATATTAATGACATGGGTACAGGGCACAATTTAAAAATTTGCAGATGACAAAACTTGGAAGTATAGTGAACAGTTAGGTGGATAGTGACAGACTTCAGGAAGACAGTGAAATGGGCGGACACGTGGCAGATGAAATTTAACAGGAAAAAGTGCAAAGTGATATTTGAGAGGCAATATAAATGAAAGGGTACAAGTCTAAAGGGGGTGCAGGAACAGAGACCTGAGGATATATGCACAAATCATTGAAAGTGGCAGGGCAGGTTGAGAAAGTAGTTAAAAAAGCTTATGGAATCCTGGGCTTCATGAATACAGGTATAGAGTACAAAAGCGTGGAAGTTATGATGAACTTTTATAAAACACTGGTTCGGCCTCAACTGGAGTATTGTGTCCAATTCTGGGCACCACACTTTAGGAAGGGTGTGAAGGCCTTAGAGAGGGTATAGAAAAGATTTACGAGAATGATTCCAGGGATGAGAGACTTCAGTTACATGGATAGACTGGAGAAGCTGGGGGTTGTTCTCCTTGGTGCAGAGAAGATTGAGAGGAGATTTGATAGAGGTGTTCAAAATCATGAGGGGTCTGGACAGTGTAGATAGAGAGAAACTGTTCCCATTGGCGGAAGGGTCGAGAACCAGAGGACACAGATTTAAAAAGGTGCTTGGCAGAAGAACCAAAGGCGGCACAAGAAAAAACTTTTTTACGCAGCGAGTGGCTTGGATCTGGAATGTGCTGCCTGAAAGGGCGGTGGGGGCAGATTCAATCACCGCTTTCAAGAGAGTTGGATAAGTACTTGAAGGAAAAAAATTTGCAGGGCTACAGGGAAAGGGCGAGCAGTGCTGTAACTATTCTATGATTCTAGGACACGGGGAGTACTCCCCTGCTCTTCTTTGAATAGTGCCGTGCGATCATTTATATCCACGAGAGAGCAGACGAGGCCACGGATTAACACCTCTTCCGAATGGCGGCACCTCCAACAGTGCAGCGCTCACTCAAGCTTCGATCACGTGCTCAAGTCTCTGGCGTGAGGCTCAAGTTCACAAGCGTCACACTGACGCGAGCGTGCTTCCAACGGAGCAAAAGGCCGACAGCGTTTTAGAACAATCTCGCAGATTCTTCCAGTCAGTTGTATCTTTCCCACGGATGTTTAGAATCCATCAATGTTGCAACTAATCTTTGTCCTTCGCTCCTCTGAAGCCTTAGCGGGTAAATGCACCACCCGAGGTGTCAATGAACCACTAGGGGACCTCTTGCTAGAAAGTGTGCATGTGCAGGGGCAAAATGAGGAGGAGATTGGGCTTGGCTGCAACACGCTCCACAAGCAAGTCAGCACCATCGAGATTGAATTTCCTCATCAGTTTGCTACAAAACATGACACAGCTGCACTATTTCAGTTAGTGTGCGCAATACCAAACCACAATCCAGGTCTCAAAGATCACACGGCTCTCACTAGGTCAAGCACATGCGACAAACAAACCCGACAGCTAGCAATAAAACCCACCTTCTCATCTTGTACCATTCCTAGATGTTGACCACTCTCCGGTAACTCATCCAAGCGGTTATTTCTTCATGGGGAAGTGCTGGCAGACTGCGTGGGCGCATCACCACCAAACCCACCCCTGCTTCACACATGGCACTTGCCTGCAAAGGTCACCGGTCAGGAGCAGGAACACTGGTTGATTTTTCTCCTCCCAGTCACTGGGCCATTGTGACCAACTGCAACACTCCTGCCCGAGACCAGCCAATAGCACAGGCCAGGGGACTGGACCCTCAGGGACTTCCTGCTGTGTGTAGCTAAGTACCTGTTTGGGGGGGTGGGGGGGGGGAGCACATTTATCCACCGAGTCATGCCACCAACAGGAACCCTGCATCTATAGACAGCGTGGTGCAACGGTAGAACGTCCGACTCCAGATCAGAAGGTTGCGTACTCCAATCACATCGGGGTTACAGTTCTTTAGAGTGTCAGCCATGACTCAGTTGGTAGCACCCTCACTTCAGAGTCAGTAGGTTGTGGGTTCAACCCGCACTCCAGAGACTCGAGCACAAAACTCTAGGCCGACACTCCCAGTGCAGCGCTGAGGGAGTGCTGCACTGTCAGAGTTGCCATCTTTCAGAGGAGATGTTAAACCGAGGCCCCGTCTATTCGCTCAGGTGGACATAAAAGATCCCATAGCACTATTTCGAAGAGGAGCAGGGAAGTTATCTTCGGTGCCCTGGCCAATCTTTATCCCTCAAATCAACATCAATAAAACAGATTATCTGGTCATCATCACATTGCTGTTTGTGGGAGCTTGCTGTGCACAAATTGGCTGCTGTGTTTCCTACATTACAACAGTGACTACACTTCCAAATATCATTGGCTGCAAAGCACTTTGGGACATCCAGAGGACATGAAAGGCGCTATATAAATGCAAGTCTTTCTTTCATGTACAATCTCAAACTTGTAACAGACCAATCACTACTAGGTTCACCAATCAGAGCACAGCCAAAAAACACAAACCCCAAGGGGAGAGGGAGGTGGTGAGGAAGAAATCCGATCTTTGCATTTTGCTTTGTTCTTGCACATTAAGTCACCATACCCAGACTTTATTACAGCTTTGGAACACACTTGCAAGCATCCATCAGTCGCTGCATCAACAGAACTGCTACATGCTAACAGAGACTATGACATAGATGGCCTCTGCAGATTATCTTGCATCAGTAGCCCAGTAATAGTCAAACCTTATTATGACACATTTTTAAATAAGACAGAGGATTATTTCTCCTATGTTCTGACTTTTGCTGAGATTCCAACAACTCTGTAGCCTTGTCCAAGCAGCCATTTTTCAAGCACAAGCTTAGACTATTTGACTATTATACCATCACACCCAAGCTTGATCCTGTCCTTAACCCAACATCCAGAAATACAAGCATAATTGATAGCAACTGGGATCAGGTACCCAGGCTGAGTTTCCCCACCCCCCTTTAACATGGAGCACTGAAACACTC
>NC_140995.1:230131321-230153821 GCF_052327205.1 Somniosus microcephalus
TAATGCCGTTGAATGTCATGGGGCTGTGGTTAGACTCTCGTTTGGTGGAGATAGTCATTGCCTGGCACTTCTGTGACACGAATGTTACCTGCCACTTATCAGCCCAAGCCTGAACGTCATCCAGGCCTTGTTGCATGCGGGCACTGACTGCTTCATTATCTGAGGAGTTGTGAATGGCACTGAACACTGCAGTCATTAGCAAACATCCCCATTTCTGACCTTATGTTGGAGGGAATGTCAGATGAAGCAGCTGAAGATGGTTGGGCCTAGGACACTGCCCAGAGGAACGCCTGCAGTGATGTCCTGGGGCTGTGATGATTTAACTGTGTACAGTCTGGAGATCATATCACCACTGCCTGAACTCCAATTGACTAGACCTGGGCTATGGTTAAGTGTGTAATAAAGCTCTAGTGTCTCACGATAACATTTCTGAAATAAATTTGGTACAGTGAAACCTCGCGAGCATTACAGGCGTGGACAAACTAGGTCAATCCCGAGCACAAGTGAAAAATCAACACTATGTTGTGAACTGTGCAGCACTCCATTTATTCCAGCGATCACCCATTTCTACTGTTTAATCATGTTACAGAATCAAACAGCAATTCAATAGAAGGAGTTACAGATTATAATTTACACGAATGCCACTGCATTAATCACTAATCCTCTGAACTTTCCTCTCTTACTCCTCCGCCTCCTAAACTCAAAATACTCCATTTGACATGGTTTACTCCTCAGTGTATCACCTAGAAACCAAGAATCATCACTATCTGGTGCTCCAATCCACTCCCAGGGGCCTCCATTGTGAAACTCTTCTTCCTATAATGTTTAGGAATGTTTTGTTAATTCATGCTCTGCTAATCCAGGTTTGGCATCACTAATTCTCCACGACAGCCTTGGCTCGGTGGCAGCACTCCTGCCTCCAAGTCAGAAGGTTGCAGGTTCAAGCCCCACTACAGGACCTGAGCGCATAATTGAGGCCGGCACTCCAGTGCAGTTCGGAGGGAGTGCCGCACTGTTGGAGGTGCCGATGAGATGCTAAATCGCAGCGCTGTCCGCCGTTGTCCCCATGTTCTGGCCTACATTTGTTCCTCAACCTATACTGCCGAAACAGATTAACTTGCCCTTCATCTCATTACTATTTGTGGAAGCTTGTCGTGAGCAAATTGACTTGCGTTTGCCTGAAAAACAAGTAACTACACTTTAAAAGTAATTAATTAGCAGTGAACCACTTTAGGACATCCAGAGGACACGAAAGGTGCTATATAAACATAAATAACTTCCTTCCTAGTCTTCGATTTAGCTAGTGTTCATAGAATCTTACAGCACAGAAGGAGGCCATTCGGTCAATTGTGCCTGCGCTGGCTCCTTGAAACCTCTCCAGTTAGTCCCACTCCCCTGCTCGTTCCCTGTAGCCCTGCAATTTTTTCCTTTTCAACTACATATTCAATTTTCTTTTTGAAAGTTACTATTGAATCTGCTTCCATCACACCATCAGGCAGTGCATTCCAGATCACAACAATTCACTGCAAAAAAAAAACTCATCTCATCTCCCACTGCTTCTTTTGCCAATTATGTTAAATCGGTGTTCTCTGGTTACCGCCCCTCCTGCCAGTGGAAACAGTTTCTCCTTATTTATTCTATCCAAACCTGTCTGCTGTCCTGCTCTTTTGCACATTTGTGGTACCCTGCACTATGGCAGTTAGCCATTCACCAATGTTTCCTCAATAAATCAAGGGATCCTATGGAGGGGGAAGATACTTCATTTTGGGGGGGGGGGGGGGGGGGGGGAAAGAGAAAGAGGGCATTTGAAAAAACTCTTACAAGGAATTAACATTTAGAATCATCTTTCAAAATGGAGACAACAGCTATGACTAGTCCTAGTCTTTAATCCCACAGGGGGATGAGGGGAAAACACACGTACCACACCTGGTGCTCCCTGTCACTGAAAACAGCTTCTATTTATATCCCAAGTGACAGTAGTCAGTAGAACGTTGTACCGGACGAGAAGGGAGAAAACACCTTCCCCCACTAGTAGATTTGGCAAGTCCTGCAGAAAGTCAAATCAGATCCCAGACTCAGCAAGGGCCATTTTTCAGCCAAAAAGAAAAAAAAAACCTCTCTCGATGGCAAGTGTCAAAATCCCAGATAAAGCACAAGTCACTTGGTTTTGCAGACTCACTTAATGAAGGACGAGGGAGGGGGAGACAAACAGATTAAGATTGTACACACAGGTCTGTCAACATCAGACCAAGAAGGCATTCCAGGCAAGTACCTGTCGTTACAATGCACTGTTAGCCTTGTTTCGATGCCGACAGACTGCAGTGTGTGTTAACTTAAATTTCCAGAAACTATTATTGATCTTATAAAAGCGCAGACAGGGGAATTTCTACACCAAACTAAGCAATATTCAGAAATAATTAAAATGGAGTCATCGTACCTAAAGTGCGTGGGAGGGTGTTTGGGGGGGGGGGGGGGGGGGGGGGGAAAGAGGGGGGAGGTATATGCCAAATGACTAAGTCTTAAGAGTGATTCTTAACTGCGAGCTGAAGCCAACATTTTACCTTCCTTGAAATCACATCAATGTGGATAGATTATTAATGCTTAAACCCCATGAACTATTTAAAAAAAGGTACCTTTATACTTGGTGCTTCTGCTGTTTCACAAGATAGCAGCATCCACAGGCTGGGGCCCCGAAACAGAATCACAAACCCACAGAGATGACAGTCTATGATTAGGAACGGGAGTAGGCCATTCAGCCCCTCAAGCCTGTTCCGCCATTCAATCATGGCTGATGGGATTCTGTCAGTTTTAGTAATGTAAATATGCAGAACTGCTGCAGTACAAACAGAGCAATGCTTCCGAGGCAAGATATGAAAGTACAGAAATGCCAAATCCAAAAGCACATTTAAAGACAGTTGCAGTGGGGGGAAAGATGAACTGTATGTTTTTCTGGATGGATAAGCTGAAAGATCAGCTTGATCTGTATTTATCTTGCGTGATCTTGTGACGTGGTGAATGGACCCAAGGCAAGATTACAGCTTTCAAGTTGCTCCCAGTCTTTTGTTTTCAACATACTGTGAAGTTCGTGGACTTTCAGCATAGTAACAGCTGCTGTAATGAACTGCTCAGTTTCCGTTTATATAGGGGTGGCCACATTGTAGAATTGATCATTTGCAAGGCAGGTTTAATTCAGTGAATGTCAAATCAATAACTAGGGCTGTCACTAGACTTCACTAAAATGTAATGGTGGGTGCATGAGAGTTCCACAATACATATTCACGTGAACCGCTCTTCCAAACTCGGTTGGTGTCTGGAGCGATCATGTGGAGTGCTACAACATGTAGACAAAGTACTGGTGCAAGCAGGTCCGTCACTGGGTTGGAGTAGTAAGGTAGTAATTTATCATGAATTCAGAGCATCATACAGGAAATCGCTCGCACATTAAAAGCAGATTTACTTGCGTGCAATTTTTGCAATAGTGTATTACTATCAAAGTGTCAAACAAGCCCAGCAACGCTACCACAAATCAGTTACATACAAAAAAATCTGTTTACCATTGGAGTTATACAATGGCATATCTCTTCATAAGCTCAACCACCATCCACCAATAACCACACTCAGCAACTGCACTGGAGACACTTTTAAAAAAAACAAAAAAAAAAACTTTGATCTGTTCAGTTGTACCACTGGCTGCAGGAAGACCAGACCCATTTCAGAGGGTGAGGTACCAGGTGGTTCAAGGCATTTGAATGGAAGCCCCAGTACAAGTCTCCATCTTCCAGTCAGAAAACTTACAGGGGAAGAGAAAGTGGAGAATCATACAGCACAGAAGGAGACCACAGTCCATCATGCATGTGCCAGCTCTTTGGAAAAAAAAGAAGTTATCCTATTAGTCCCACTCCCCCTGCTCTTGCCCATAGCCCTGCAAATATCTAATTTTCAAGTATTTATCCAATTCCTTTTTGATCAGGCAAAGGAACGCACCACAGCTCGATCAAAAGTTAGACTTTAAAAAAAATAAAGAGTAAGGCATCCAGTTCCTTGAAATGTGATTATACTTTAGGGCGGTGAAGCCAATTCACAAATACACAACAACTTTGATTCATTCTGAAACAACACACCTTCTAACAGAGTTCGAAGTGCTTGTGCAGTGCACACACACCTGTCACCAGCAATCCAAAATATTAATTTAGTACAAGTTTTCACTGGTGGAAATTATTCATCCTATACACAGAAAATTTTCCCACACATCAGCACTTGTCAAACCTTATGTGGATGGACCAGTCCCCTCCCTCCCACAAAAACCAACACTTAAGACAATTTTAAAATCTGCCACCTTGTTAAAAATCAAACTTTGTTCAGGAATTGACCTCACCACTTCCTTGTCAAGACACTCTGGCTGACTCTACCAATTCCATCAGACTCATCACCTGTCCTAACTTCCAAGAGACATCAGCTACCCAAAGGAAAATGTTCTTATCCCACAGCAATAACATAATAAATGGACAAATACAACAACTTGTACTTATACCACACTTGAACATAGAAGAGAATAAATATTCTACAAATTTGATGACCTCTCAGGGCCTTTCCCGCCACCGCCTCCCCGACCAAGATTCACTCCAGTTTAAAAACCTACGACCTGCATTGCAACTCAACTTCTAGAAACAGGAGTTCAGCCATTCAGCCCCTCTAGCCTATTCTGCTTCCACCCCTTGTTAGACATTGTCCCAGAAACCCCAATGAGAAAACGGTGAATCAGTCTGACCAAATTACCAGCAACCTTACTCTTTTGGCAAAACATCACAGCATTAATAGCAAAGTTACATTATCAGACAAACAAACCAACCTTCAGATCAATTATATACACACACACACAACACATTAATATACATATATCACAGGAACTAAATTCATTCACATATTTAAACAGATAAAATCACAACTTTTCTTCGAACAGGGAGAGTATGTTTAAGGTATTTCCTCCACCTTTGATTGATATCTCCTGTCCCGGGAGCCAGTTGCACTCCATACCCAGTCTGCTCTGCCCTCTGTCCGGGGTCCTGCCCTGCGGGGCCGGTGACCCCGGTGAGGGGAGCCTGACACCCGGTCACTGACAGGCAGCCCAGCCCGGGCCGGCCCGCCTCCCTCCCAGCTGCTGCAGCAGAAGCCAAGCCCCGGCCTGTCATTACCCGACAGTCGGCCTCAGCAGCCGGGCCCTCCCCCGATGCCTCCCTCCAGCCCCGGGGTCTGCGGGTACGGGAGCACCGCCTGGGCCGCGGCTTCCCTCTCCCCCCACCCCCGCTGCGGGCCCCGGCTGTGTGGGGAGGGGGAGCCGCCGCCGCCGCCGCCCCCCGCCTGGCCTGCCGCTGCCGGACAGTCGGGCGGGTCGCTGTCAGGGTGCGCGGGCTGTGGAGAGCACGGAGCTCCCCCGCTGTCCCCCTCCCGCGGGCCCGGCTCTGCCGCTTTCTCCTCTCCGCCGCCCCCAACACCGACTCACTCTCGTCCGGCAGCTCCTCCACCTCCGCCATCTTGAATCGGCCGCGCCGCTTTTCAAAGGCCGCCGCGCGGCATTGTGGGTCAGCGCGGCAGTTCAAACACTGGGGAGAGAGAAAGAGAAATAGAGTGTGAGAGAGATAGAGAGTGAGAGAAAGAGAGATAGAGAGTGTGAGAAAGAGAGATAGAGTGTAAGAGAGATAGAGAGTGAGAGAAAGAGAGATAGAGTGTGAGAGAGAAAGAGAGATAGAGAGTGTGAGAGAAAGAGAGATAGAGTGTGAGAGAAAGAGAGATAGAGTGTGAGAGAAAGAGAGATAGAGAGTGTGAGAGAAAGAGAGATAGAGAGTGTGAGAGAAAGAGAGATAGAGAGTGAGAGAAAGAGATAGAGAGTGTGAGAGAAAGAGAGATAGAGTGAGAGAGATAGTGAGAGATAGAGAGTGTGAGAGAAAGAGAGATAGAGTGTGAGAGAGAAAGAGAGATAGAGTGTGAGAGAGAAAGAGATAGAGTGTGTGAGAGAAAGAGAGATAGAGAGTGTGAGAAAGAGAGATAGAGAGTGTGAGGGAAAGAGAGATAGAGAGTGTGAGAGAAAGAGAGATAGAGTGTGTGAGAGAAAGAGAGATAGAGTGTGAGAGATAGAGAGTGTGAGAGAAAGAGAGATAGAGAGTGTGAGAGAAAGAGAGATAGAGTGTGTGAGAGAAAGAGAGATAGAGTGTGAGAGAGATAGTGAGAGAAAGAGAGATAGAGAGTGTGAGAGAAAGAGAGATAGAGTGTGAGAGATAGAGTGTGAGAGAGATAGTGAGAGAAAGAGAGATAGAGAGTGTGAGAGAAAGAGAGATAGAGTGTGAGAGAGATAGTGAGAGATAGAGTGTGAGAGAGAAAGAGAGATAGAGTGTGAGAGAGAAAGAGAGATAGAGTGTGAGAGAGAAAGAGAGATAGAGTGTGAGAGAGAAAGAGAGATAGAGTGTGAGAGAGAAAGAGAGATAGAGAGTGTGAGAGAAAGAGAGATAGAGAGTGTGAGAGAAAGAGAGATAGAGAGTGTGAGAGAAAGAGAGATAGAGTGTGAGAGAGGTAGTGAGAGATAGAGTGTGAGAGAGATAGTGAGAGAAAGAGAGATAGAGAGTGTGAGAGAAAGAGAGATAGAGTGTGAGAGAAAGAGAGATAGAGTGTGAGAGAAAGAGAGATAGAGAGTGTGAGAGAGAAAGAGAGATAGAGTGTGTGAGAGAAAGAGAGATAGAGTGTGAGAGAGATAGTGAGAGAAAGAGTGTGAGAGAGATAGTGAGAGATAGAGAGTGTGAGAGAAAGAGAGATAGAGAATGTGAGAGAGAAAGAGAGATAGAGAGTGTGAGAGATAGAGTGTGAGAGAGAAAGAGAGATAGAGTGTGAGAGAGAAAGAGAGATAGAGTGTGTGAGAGAAAGAGAGATAGAGTGTGAGAGAAAGAGAGATAGAGTGTGAGAGAAAGAGAGATAGAGTGAGAGAAAGAGAGATAGAGAGTGTGAGAGAAAGAGAGATAGAGAGTGTGAGAGAAAGAGAGATAGAGTGTGAGAGAGATAGTGAGAGATAGAGTGTGAGAGAAAGAGAGATAGAGAGTGTGAGAGAAAGAGAGATAGAGTGTGAGAGAAAGAGAGATAGAGTGTGAGAGAGAAAGAGAGATAGAGTGTGAGAGAGATAGTGAGAGAAAGAGTGTGAGAGAGATAGTGAGAGAAAGAGAGATAGAGAGTGTGAGAGAAAGAGAGATAGAGAGTGTGAGAGAGAAAGAGAGATAGAGTGTGAGAGAAAGAGAGATAGAGTGTGAGAGAGAAAGAGAGATAGAGTGTGAGAGAGATAGTGAGAGAAAGAGTGTGAGAGAGATAGTGAGAGAAAGAGAGATAGAGAGTGTGAGAGAGAGAGATAGAGAGTGTGAGAGAGAAAGAGAGATAGAGAGTGTGAGAGAAAGAGAGATAGAGAGTGTGAGAGAGAAAGAGAGATAGAGTGTGTGAGAGAAAGAGAGATAGAGTGTGAGAGAAAGAGAGATAGAGAGTGTGAGAGAAAGAGAGATAGAGAGTGTGAGAGAAAGAGAGATAGAGAGTGTGAGAGAAAGAGAGATAGCGTGTGAGAGATAGAGAGTGTGAGAGAGAGTGTGAGAGAAAGAGAGATAGACTGTGTGAGAGAAAGAGAGATAGAGAGTGTGAGAGAAAGAGAGATAGAGTGTGTGAGAGAAAGAGAGATAGAGTGTGAGAGAAAGAGAGATAGAGAGTGTGAGAGAAAGAGAGATAGAGAGTGTGAGAGAAAGATAGATAGAGAGTGTGAGAGAAAGAGAGATAGAGAGTGAGGAATCCATTGATTCCAATTGTTTCTGGGACAACTGGAATACATTACACAAAAAACAATACGATGAATTGGCCATTCAAAACGGTGACTCATGGGAAAACCATTTTGAAAAATTATACCAGAAAAACACACTAAGCCCAGAGCAATACCAAATATGCGAAAAACTGGCAAAGCTAGAATCTGCCATAAAAGATAACCAAAACCCGATAGACACCATAATATCTGAAAAAGAGCTAATTGAAAAACTCAAGGACCTGCGACCAGGAAAGGCTTGCGGGGCAGACGGCATCCTAAGCAAGATGATTAAACACACGGACGATAAAATGAGATTGGCTATACTGAAACTCTTCAACTTGGTTCTGAGTGTCGGTTACTTCCCTGATATCTGGAACAAAGGACTCATAACGCCCATATACAAAAGTGGGGATAAAGGAGACCCAAATAACTATCGAGGCATCTGTGTAAACAGTAACATGGGAAAGGTTTTCTGTAGTATCATAAACAAAAGACTTATAAACTTCCTTGAGGAGCACAATGTCTTGAGTAAAAGCCAAATTGGATTCCTGCCAAACTATAGAACATCAGATCATATCTTCACCCTACACACCCTAATTGACAAACACGTCCATCAAAACAAAAGCAAAATCTACGCATGCTTTATAGATTTCCAGAAGGCTTTCGATTCCATCTGGCACGACGGTCTATCGAAAGCGGGGTAGGGGGAAAAACATATGATGTAATTAAATCAATGTATACAAACAACAAATGTGCAGTTAAAATTGGAGACAAACAAACAAAATACTTCCCACAGGGGCGGGGGGTGACGCAGGGCTCGCCAATCTCACCGACACTCTTTAATATTTACATAAATGAATTAGCAAAACTACTTGAACAATCTACAGCACCCGGCCTCACCCTATATGAATCCAAGGTTAAATTCCTCCTCTATGCAGACGACCTGGTTCTACTGTCACCAACTAAGGAGGGTCTACAGCAGAACCTGGATCTGCTGGAATCAGTCTGTCAGACCTGGGCCCTGACAATAAACCTCCAAAAAACCAAAGTCCTCGTGTTCCAACAAAGGTCCAGACATCAGGGACCCAAAATAAATCTCACACTAGGAACAACTAAAATCGAACAAACCACTAACTACACATACTTGGGCATAAAAATCAGCTCTACGGGAAATTTCAAACTGGCTGTGAATGAACTGAAAGAGAAAGCAAGAAGGGCTTTCTACGCCATTAAAAGATCAATCCAAATAGAAATCCCAATTAGCATTTGGCTCAAAATTTTCAAATCAGTAATTGAACCAATTGCACTCTATGGCAGTGAAGTGTGGGGACCGCTAACACAACAAGACTTTGCAAAATGGGACAAACACCCAATTGAGATCCTACATGCAGAATTCTGTAAAAGTATCCTCCGGACTCAAAGGAAAACCGTAAACAATGCATGCAGGGCAGAACTAGGCCAATTTCCACTAATAATTACTATCCAAAAAAGAGCCACCAAATTTTGGAAACACCTAAAAATGAGCAACCCCCACTGCTATCATTACGAAGCCTTGAAATGCCAAGAGAGGACCATAAAGAATAACTCCCTCAGTCAACTAGTCCTGGGACTCAGTGAAGCAACCACTAACACTACTAACAATAACCAGCCCCAGGACAGTGACATCGTGGCACAGAGAATTCGACCCAACACAATTGTCACTAAACAAAAGGAAAAAACACCTGTCATATTGGGCAGAAACAACAAAAACCCAAAGCAAACTCAATTGCTACTTGACCCTAAACAGACAATACAACATGGCTGAGTACCTGACCATGGTAAAGGATAACAAACTGAGAAAAACCTTGACAAGGTACAGACTTAGCGAACATAGCCTAGCGATCGAAAAAGGCAGACACAGGCAGACCAGGCTGCCAAGAGAGGACAGGATATGCTCTCACTGCAGTCAGGGAGTAGTGGAGACAGAGATGCACTTCCTCACAGCTTGTGGAAAATATCAGGGCATCAGGGAGAATTTCTACCCAAAATTTACAAAAATATGCCCTGAATTCAGAAATTTGAATGACGACCAAAAACTCCCATACCTACTAGGGGAACAGAGAAATTGTGTAACCTTAGCGGCACACTATGTTACAGCTTGCCATAAACAGAGGGACAACCATTAAATCTAAAAAAAGAGTATATACAAATTATATGAATGTATATTTATACACTCAGGGATATATCTATTTATACACTGTATGGATAGATCTGCGTTTATGTGTTCAACCATAAATGTTTTTCGATGCTTTGGCAACATAAGATGTACCTTGTCAAGCCAATAAAGCGATTTGAATTGAATTGAATTGAATTGAGAGAGAGAGGGAAGTGAGAGAGAGTGTCAGAGAGAGAGAGAGAGGGGAGAGAGAGAGTGTGTGAGAGAGAGAGAGGGGGGGAGAGAGTGAGAGAGAGAGGGGAGTGAGAGAATGTGAGAGAGAGAGGGGGGGGAGAGAGAGTGTGAGAGTGTAATGAGAGAGAATGAGAGAGAGAGGGGGAGGAGAGAGAGTGTGAGAGGAGAGAGTGAGAGAGAGAGAGGGGACAGAGAGAGCGTGAGAGTGCGTGAGAGAGAGAGGGGAGTGAGAGAAAGTGTGAGTGAGAGAAGAGAGAGAGAGGGGAGTGAGAGAGAGTGTGAGAGAGAGAGAGGGGGGGGAGAGAGAGTGTGTGAGTGAGAGAGGGGGAGAGAGAGAGGGGGAGAGAGTGAGAGAGAGAGGGGTGAGAGAGAGTGAGAGAGAGAGAGGGGAAGGAGAGAGTGTGAGAGGGGAGTGAGAGCGTGAGAGAGAGGGGAGAGAGAGTGTGTGAGAGAGAGAGAGGGGGAGAGAGTGTGTGAGAGAGAGAGGGGGAGAGAGTGAGAGAGAGGGGAGTGAGAGAGAGAGAGAGAGGGGAGTGAGAGAGAGAGTGAGAGTGTGTGAGAGAGAGGGGGGGAGAGAGAGATTGTGAGAGGGGGGAGAGAGAGATGGGGAGAGAGAGAGGGGGGGAGAGAGAGTGTGTGAGTGAGAGGGGGGAGAGAGAGAGGGGGAGAGAGTGAGAGAGAGAGGGGTGAGAGAGAGTGAGAGAGAGAGAGGGGAAGGAGAGAGTGTGAGAGGGGAGTGAGAGCGTGAGAGAGAGAGAGGGGAGAGAGAGAGAGGGGAGAGAGAGTGTGTGAGAGAGAGAGGGGGAGAGAGTGTGCGAGAGAGAGAGGGGGAGAGAGTGAGAGAGTGAGAGAGAGGGGAGAGAGAGAGAGAGAGGGGAGTGAGAGTGTGTGAGAGAGAGAGGGGGGAGAGAGAGATTGTGAGAGAGGGGAGAGAGAGGGGGGGAGAGAGAGATGGGGAGAGAGAGAGGGGGGAGAGAGAGCTGGGGAGAGAGAGGGAGAGAGAGAGAGTGTGAGAGGGGGAGAGAGAGAGAGAGGGGGGAGAGAGAGAGGGGGGAGAGAGAGAGGGGGGAGAGAGAGAGAGAGAAGGGGGAGAGAGAGAGGGGGGAGAGAGAGAGAGAGGGGGAGAGAGAGAGAGTGGGGGGAAAGAGAGAGAGAGGGGGAGAGAAAGGGGGGAGAGAGAGGGGGGAGAGACCAATGTCGGACCTGCACCACGCCTGCCCTACAGGGGAGCAGGACCACCCCCAGCCAGGTGCTCAGGACGTACGCAATACTACAGGCAGAGACAATCCATTAAGAGACATAATGCAGATGCTCAGCAGCATCTACTCCCGCCTCATGGATCAAGAAGCATAAGGACTAGTTGTTAGAAAGAGTTCCAGGCAATTATTCCCAGCATTTATAGACACTTGAAATGTTCTTTTTTCCTCATTTAAACACGACAAACACATATCACTATTTATCATATTTTAACCTAACAGAGTAAAAGACCAATCTTAGCATGAAATCCTTGTATATCTCAACCTGGAATATCCAAGGTCTACGCTCCTCTGTGCTTGGCCTGAAGAGTAGGACCCCCAGAGTTCCTAGATGAAATCAAAGATCTGGACATTATCTTTTTGCAAGAAACCTGGTATAGAGGAGAAGGGCCTACTGGCTGTCCCCAGGGGCACACAGAGCTGGTGGTCCCCTCCAATAAACTGCCAGGAGTAACCCAGGGCTGAGACTCTGGAGGCATACTGATTTGGTTTAAAGCAGAGCTTAGGAATCACATTAAATTTATAAAAAAGGGCGAAAACCACTTATGGCTCAAGATAAAGAGGGGCATCATTTCTAGCATGCAAGATGTTTTCATCTGCGCACTCTATATCCCCCCTATAGAATCCCCGTACTTCAAAGAGGACACCTTCTCCAACATTGAGAGGGAGATTAACCAATTCCAGGCCCAGGGGAACGTGTTGATCTGTGGTGACCTCAACTCAAGAACTGGCGAAGAACCAGACATTACCAGTAATCAGGGGAACAATTACATATTTGGGAATAACCACTTTGATCTCCCTTTTCATTCACACGGGTATAACTGCGACAAACAGACAAGTGCTAACGGAAAACAGCTCCTGCAGCTCTGTCGAAGCCTGGGTCTGTACATTGTCAATGGTAGGTTCAGGGGAGACTCCCTAGGAAGACCCACCTATTGCTCACCTCTTGGCTTCAGCACCGTAGACTACATGATTACGGATCTGGACCCATCCTCTTTCAGAGCATTCACAGTCAAACCACAAACAACACTGTCAGACCACAGCCAAATTACTGCGTATCTTAAAAGGACAGAAACAACCAACACAGAAACACAGCCCAGTAAGCTGTACAACATTTTAAAAATCCTACAGATGGGCCAAAAACAGCACGGAAAAATACCAGAAGCAATTAGCAATCAATTAACTCAAGCTCTCTTGGACACCTTTCTGGAAAACACATAGGCCTAGAAATTCAGTAAGGCGCTGCCAGCTTTGCGGCCAGTTACCGCCCAAAGAGGGCTTCTGCGCCAATAGAGGAGTTTGCGCTGATATTCAGCGCAGCGGTAATGGCGGCGGTAGCCGTTAGCGCTGCACCAGCACCGATGACGTCATCGGTGTGCGCAGTGCCCCGCTACCGCCCCGCTACCGGCCCGACCCCCATATTGAGTTGCGGCCGCCTCTTCCGCAGTGGCCGCAAACAGCGATCAGAAAACGGGGCCGTACTGTAGCCTTAGTGGGGCGCTTTAAGGTGGAGGTGCGGCCGGCCGCTTTTTCGGCGGCCGCCTGCCCGCACCTCCTTCCCCGACCTCCTCCACCGCCCCCCCCGCGGCATTGCCGGCTGCTTTCCGCGAACCCGGCACTTCTCCGTGGTGCCGGGCTCATTTGCCGGCACTATCCAGCGGCGATCTCCCCGTTGCAGGCACCTCCCCCTTAAGAGAAGGAGGAGGCCTGCAGTACCGCAGCCTGCCGCTCTGCAGCGGGTGGCGCAGCGGCGCCTAGAGCGCTGAAATTCAGTTTCAGCGCCCCAAGCGGGGGCGGGCACACCCTGGAATAGCGCCCGGTTCCAACTTGGGGCGCAAAAACTGAATATCTGACGGTCGCAACTGGCTCCGCGCTCAGCGCCAACTTTTGGGCGCACGCCAGCTGGCAGGCCCAAAGTGAATTTCTAGGCCATACACTCACAATAAAGAAGGCGTAAACCGGGCAGTGAATAACCTAAATAATATATTTGATAATTTGGCATCAATGTCAAACTTGAAAGTTCGCAAGAATAAACCCAAAACAAAAAACCACGAAAAATGGTTTGATTCAGACTGCCATAACATGAGGAAAAAACTCAGAAAAATATCAAACCAAAAACACAGACAACCAGAAAACGAAGAATTACGCCTTACTTATTGTCAGGCACTAACACAATCAGAACCAAGAAAGAACAGTATATTAAGAATACACTCAGCTACATTGAGGAATCTATTGATTCTAATTGTTTCTGGGACAACTGGAATACATTACACAAAAAGCAACACGACGAATTGCCCATTCAAAACGGAGACACATGGGAAAACCATTTTGAAAAATTATACAAGAAAAACACACTAAGCCCAGAGCAAGATCAAATATGTAAAAAACTGGAAAAGCTCGAACTGGCCATAAAAG
Source organism: Somniosus microcephalus (assembly GCF_052327205.1). Classification (NCBI taxonomy): domain Eukaryota; kingdom Metazoa; phylum Chordata; class Chondrichthyes; order Squaliformes; family Somniosidae; genus Somniosus; species Somniosus microcephalus. Next base: position 230,145,201 of record NC_140995.1, read on the forward strand.
ATAACCAAAACCTACGAGACTCCCTAATAACTGAAAAAGAACTATTTGAAAAACTCAAGGACCTGCGACCAAGAAAAGCTTGCGGTGCAGATGGCATCCTAAACGAGATGATTAAACACACGGACGATAAAATGAAATTGGCTATCCTAAAACTCTTCAACTTGGTTCTGAGTATCGGTTACTTCCCTGATATCTGGAACAAAGGACTCATAATGCCCATATACAAAAGTGGAGACAAAGTTGACCCAAATAACTATCGAGGCATCTGTGTGAACAGTAACCTGGGGAAGGTATTCTGTAGTATCATAAACCAAAGACTTATAAACTTCCTTGAGGAGCACAATGTCTTGAGTAAAAGCCAAATTGGATTCTTACCAAATTATAGAACATCGGATCATATCTTCACCCTACACACCCTAATTGACAAACATGTTCACCAAAACAAAAGCAAAATTTTTGCCTGCTTTATAGATTTCCAGAAGGCTTTCGATTCTATTTGGCACGACGGCCTATTCTTGAAACTTATTGAAAGTGGTGTAGGGGGACAAACATATGATGTAATTAAATCAATGTATACAAACAATAAATGTGCAGTTAAAATTGGAGACAAACAAACAAAATACTTCACACAGGGGCGTGGCGCAGGGCTCGCCCATTTCACCGACACTCTTTAATATTTACATAAATGAATTGGCAAAACTACTGGAACAATCTACAGCACCTGGCCTCGCCCTATATGACTCCAAGGTTAAATTCCTCCTCTATGCAGATGACCTGGTTCTGCTCTCACCAACTGAGGAGGGTCTACAGCAGAACCTGGATCTGTTAGAGTCGTTCTGTCAGGCCTGGGTTCTAACAATGAACCCCCAAAAAACCAAAGTTCTGGTGTTCCGGCAAAGATCCAGACATCAGGGACACAGAACAAATTTCACACTAGGAACAACTAAAATTGAACAAACTACAAACTACACATACTTAGGCTTAAAAATCAGTTCTACAGGAAATTTTCATCTGGCTGTGAATGAACTGAAAGAGAAAGCAAGAAGGGCTTTCTATGCCATTAAAAAGTCAATCCAAATAGAAATCCCAATTGGCATTTGGCTCAAAATTTTTAAATCAGTAATTGAACCAATTGCACTTTATGGCAGTGAGGTGTGGGGTCCGCTAACACAAGAATTTGCAAAATGGGACAAACACCCAATTGAGATCCTACATGCAGAATTCTGTAAAAGTATCCTCCAGACTCAGAGGAAAACCGCAAACAATGCATGCAGGGCAGAACTAGGCCAATATCCACTACTAATTAATATCCAAAAAAGAGCCATCAAATTTTGGAAACACCTAAAAATGAGCAACCCCCACTGCTATCATTACAAAGCCCTGAAATGCCAAGAGAGGATCATAAAGAAGAGTCCCCTCAGTCAACTAGTCCTGGGACTCAGTGAAGTAACTACTAACACTACTAATAATAACCAGCTCCAGGACAGTGACATTGTAGCACAGAGAATTCGACCCAACACAATTGTCACTAAACAAAAGGAAAAATATCTGACCTATTGGACAGAAACAACAAAAACCCAAAACAAACTCGATTGTTATTTGGCCCTAAACAGACAATACACCATGGCCGAATACCTGACCACGGTAAAAGATAGCAAATTAAGAAAAACCTTGACTATGTACAGACTTAGTGAGCATAGCCTCGCCATTGAAAAAGGCAGACACAGACAGACCTGTCTGCCAAGAGAGGACAGGATATGCTCTCACTGCAGTCAGGGAGTGGTGGAGACAGAGATGCACTTCCTCACAGCTTGTGGAAACTATCAGGACATAAGGGGGAATTTCTACCCAAAATTCATAAAAATATGCCCTGAATTCAAAAATTTGAACGAAGACCAAAAACTCCCATACCTATTAGGGGAACAGAGAAATTGCGTAACCTTAGCAGCAAACTATGTTACAGCTTGCCATAAGCAGAGGGACAACCACTAAACCTAAGAAAAGATTCTATGCAAATTATATGAGTGTATATTTATACACACAGGGATATATCTGTTTATACACTGTATGGATAGATCTGCGTTTATATGTTCAACCATAAATGTTTTTTTGGTGCTTTGGCAACATAAGATGTACCTTGTCATGCCAATAAAGCAATTTGAATTGAATTGAATTGAATTGAGAGAGGGGAGAGAGAGTGTGTGAGAGAGAGGGGGGAGAGAGAGAGATGGGGGAGAGAGAGTGTGTGAGAGAGAGAGAGAGAGGGGAGTGAGAGAGAGTGTGTGTGAGAGAGAGAGAGGGGGGAGTGAGAGAGTGTGAGAGAGAGGGGGGAGAGAGAGAGATGGGGGAGAGAGAGTGTGAGAGAGAGAGAGAGGGGAGTGAGAGAGTGTGAGAGTGTGAGAGAGGGGAGTGAGAGAGAGTGTGAGAGAGAGAGAGAGAGGGGAGTGAGAGAGAGTGTGTGTGTGAGAGAGAGAGGGGGGAGTGAGAGAGTGTGAGAGTGAGGGGAGAGAGAGAGAGTGAGGGGGAGAGAGAGTGTGAGAGTGAGGGGAGAGAGAGAGAGTGAGGGGGGAGAGAGAGTGTGAGAGAGAGAGAGAGAGAGGGGAGTGGCGGAGAGAGAGAGAGTGAGGGGGGAGAGAGAGAGAGAGAGAGAGAGAGGGGAGTGAGAGAGGGGAGTGAGAGAGAGTGTGTGTGAGAGAGAGAGAGAGGGGAGTGGGGGAGAGAGAGAGAGAGTGAGGGGGAGAGAGAGAGAGAGAGGGGAGTGAGAGAGGGGAGTGAGAGAGAGTGTGTGTGAGAGAGAGAGAGAGGGGAGTGGGGGAGAGAGAGAGAGAGTGAGGGGGAGAGAGAGAGAGAGAGGGGAGTGAGAGAGAGTGTGAGAGAGAGAGAGGGGGGAGAGAGAGTGTGAGAGAGAGAGAGGGGGAGAGAGGAGAGAGGGAGGAGAGAGAGAGAGAGGGGAGTGAGAGAGAGTGTGAGAGAGAGAGAGAGGGGGAGAGAGAGTGTGAGAGAGAGCGAGGGGGAGAGAGGAGAGAGAGAGGAGAGAGAGAGAGAGGGGAGTGAGAGAGAGTGTGAGAGAGAGAGTGTGAGAGAGAGAGAGAGGGGGAGAGAGAGTGTCAGAGTGTGTGTGTGAGAGAGAGAGAGGGGGAGAGAGAGAGTGTGAGAGAGAGAGCGAGAGAGAGGGGGAGAGAGAGTGTGAGAGTGTGTGTGTGAGAGAGAGAGAGAGGGGGAGAGAGAGAGTGTGAGAGAGGAGAGAGAGAGAGGTGAGTGAGTGAGAGTGTGAGAGAGAGGGGGAGAGAGAGAGTGTGTGTGAGAGTGAGAGAGAGGGGAGTGAGAGAGAGTGTTGTGTCCGTCAGTAATAAGACACAAGACTGCAGGAGAATGGTACAACAGGTGTTTACTCAACGTGGCTCACTCTGGAACTGAACTGTACAGATTACTACTCAGTGCTATATGCAGGTGTGGTCACTGCCGGTACTGCAGTATACATGAGCTGTAAAAAGTAGTTCCCCCCTTAAAGGTATATACATTCTATATATACATTACAATTCCTCCCCTTTTAGATTAACAGTACCATAACACTCATTTAACAATTAAATATCAAACTAATTACAATTAACACTTTTAACATACAACGTTATCTGAAAATAGTCCATTTATATATTCAGTCTTTGGGGAGGCTTCCTGATCCTTTCTGGATAACGCCTTTCCCGAGTGTCTCGCTCTTGGTGCGGAGGCGATTCTGGCACCCTGTCGTCGGTTGGGTCATCAGCTTCCGATGCTACTGTTTCTGAGGTAGATGCGACCTGTACGTCGGGTTTCTCACCAGGTATGTATGGGCGAGACATGGGGTTGACTTGTTCCTGTGACTCTAGGATCTGGTCAGCATGGCGTCTCACGATGTTCTCCCCAACGTCCACTGTGTACATTAGTGGGCCCTGCCGTGTGCATATCGTTCCTGGCTGCCATTTTTCTGTTCGGTAGTCGCGGGCCAAGACTGGTTGCCCTACATTGAAGCTCCTTGTTGGCTTCTCATGGATGTGCTGGAATTGCTTACTCTCAACATCTCTTCGTACGTTTGGTCTGAGCAAATCCAGGCGAGATCTTAACCTTCGGTTAAAGAACATCATGGCCAGGGCCTGGTTGGTGACTGCATGTGTCGCATTCCGGTAGGTGAACAGGAAATTGTCCACCTTATGCTGCAGCGGAATGTTGTCATTGTACATAGCCTTTATTGCCTTCTTAAAGGTTTGTACGAACCTCTCAGCCAATCCATTTGTGGCTGGATGATACGGGGCAGATGTGTAATGCCTTAACCCATTCTTCTTAATTTAAAACAGAAATAGATAGTTTCCTAGAAGTAAAGGGAATTAAGGGTTATGGGGAGCGGGCAGGAAATTGGACATGAGTCTAGGTTCGGAATGGTCATGGCCCTGTGGGTAGTGGAGTGGGCCCAGGGGCCGTGTAGCCTTGTTCTGCTCCTACTGTGTTCTAATTCTGTGTTAGATTTCAGGAGATGGTTTTATTCCTGTTCCTGGCTGGGGTGGAGATCGCCTTTACAGAAGGTAAGTACTGTAGAAAATATAGGGACAGAGTGATCTCCTGGAAGAATTTCGATCGCCTAGATGGGTCGGAGAGGAATTTCCCAGATTTTTTTCTCCCAAATTGGCCATTGGGTCTTTATCTGGTTTTTCGCCTCTCCCGGGAGATCACATGGGTTCGGGTGGATGCAGAGTGATAGAAGATTTGAGGTTAGGATCAGATCAGCCATGATCTTATTGAATGGTGGAGCAGGCTCGAGGGGCCGATTGGCCTACTCCTGCTCCTATTTCTTATGTTCTTATGTTCTTATGTTCTTCATAAACCTCTGGAACTCTTCGGACACAAACTGTGGTCCGTTAGCAGAGCAAATCTGTTCTGGCAAGCCATTCATGGCAAAAATGGTCCGTAGGACTGCAATAGTTTTCTCCGTGGTGGTGGAGGACATTTTGATGACCTCAGGCCATTTTGAGTGCACATCCACGGCTATTAAAAACATTGAGTCCATGAATGGACCAGCAAAATCAATATGCACCCGTTGCTATGGAGATGAGTGCCACTCCCATGGGTGTAGAGGGGCATGTGGTGGTGCATTTTGGACTTTCTGGCATCCTGAGCAGCTCTTGGTCAGGTCCTCGATTTGTTTATCGATTCCCGGCAACCACACATAAGCCCTGGCTAGGCTTTTCATTTTTACCCCTCCCAGATGACCCTCATGTAGCTCATTGAGCACTCTATCCCTTAACTTGGGTGGAATTACCACTCGGGATCCACACGTCAAGGTCCCCCGGCACACTGACAGCTGTTCTCTTCTTGACGAGAATGCTGGCAACAGTGAGTCGCCATGTGCTGGCCATCCCTTCACCGTCAAATCATATACCCGAGACAGTGTCGGGTCATTTCGGGTCTCCTTTTCTATACGAGTGTTAGTTACCGGTAGGTATTCAACTATAGTCGAATGAAATATTTCGACAGGATACACTGCTGGTGCTTCCTCCGCAGTAGGCAGTGGCAGGCGTGATAGCCCATCAGCATTTCCATGCTGTTTCGTGCCCTTATATTCAATCTCATAGCGGTGTGCCCCTAGAAAGAGTGACCATCTTTGTAGTCGTTGCGCAGTCATCACCGGAACGCCCTTCTTCGGATTAAAAATGGAAACAAGGGGCTGGTGGTCAGTCAGCAAGGTGAACTTCTGCCCGTGCAGATAGTGATTGAACTTTTTCACTCCCCACACTAGGCTGAGGGCCTCCCTGTCAATCTGGGCGTAGTTACGCTCGGCTGAGGTTAGTGATCGTGACGCAAAGGCTATTGGCCTCTCTGAGCCGTCCAACAATTTGTGCGACAGCACTGCTCCAATGCCACAGGGTGACGCATCACACGCCAACCGAATTGGTAGTGCTGGGTTGAAATGGGCCAATACCTCTTTCGATGTGATTAGTGTTTTGCTCTTCTGGACAGCTCGTTTACATTCGTCACTCCATTTCCATGGCACCCCAGTTTGCAGTAGGGTGTTCAGTGGGTGTAGTATTGTAGACAAATTTGGCAAGAACTTATGGTAGTAGCTTACCAGCCAGAGGAACGACCTCAGTTGTGACACGTTTTCCGGTGCTGGAGCCTTGACTACTGCCTCAATCTTTTCTGGGGACTTATGTAACCCCTCTTTATCGATAACGTGGCCACAATACGAGATCTGTTTTTTTAAAAACTCGCATTTGTGGTGGTTAGCTCGGAGCCCATATTCCTTCAATCTAGTGAGCACCTGCTCCAGGTTGGCGAGGTGATCACTGTCATTTTCGCCCGTGACCAGGATGTCGTCCAAATAACACTGGGTCCCTGGGATCCTTTGCAGGACTTGTTCCATTGCCCTTTGCCAAATAGCCGGAGCTGATGCTACCCCGAATACCAGCCGGTTGTATTGGTAGAGACCTTTATGGGTGTTGATTGTGAGGTATTTTTTTGATGCTTCTTCTACCTCCATTTGCAGATACGCCTGGGCCAGATCAATCTTAGTGAAGCGTTTCCCTCCAGATAGCGAGGGGAAAATATCTTCAATCCGCGGAAGTGGAAATTGTACGGTGTGAAGGACTGGGTTCACTGTTACCTTAAAGTCCCCACAGATGCGAACCTTCCTTGGTTCCCCAGGCGTGCTGCTGAACGACTTTTTCATCACAGGGACGATGGGCGTAGCCCACTCGCTCCAGTCTACCTTGGACAGTACTCCTGAACGTTCCAAACTCTCCAGCTCTGCTTCGATGGCTGGGTGGATCGCATAAGGTACCGGGCTGGCCTTAAAAAATTTTGGGCTTGCGTTTTCTTCGATTTTAATTGTTGCTGTCATGCCTTTTAGTGTTCCGAGTCCTTGCTGGAACACTTCTTGCGCGTCGGTTAGGATCTTTGACAGTCGCCCAGTTGTGACATCGTCATCCTTTTTGGCAGCCACAGTCAGTGCTTGTATGGAAAGCCAATCTAGCTGTATTTTCTGCATCCATTCACGTCCCAGTAATGGTGGTCCTCCATCTTGCAATACATACAGGTCTAGTTTTGGTGTTTCCTTACCGTTATATATAACGGTCACCCTTATTTTTCCTTTGGGGTAGACTTTTTGCCCCGTGTACGTCTTCAAAATAATTTTTGTGTCTCTCAAGAGTATGTGTGAGAATAGCCGCTCGTAGTCCTGTCGGTTTATGACTGTTAGGGCTGATCCTGTGTCCAATTCCATTTTTACCTGGACTCCTGCTATCTTGAGAGTGACCCAAATGGTTCAGTGATCCTCTGTTTCGATCACATTATGTAGTGTCAGACAACTCAGCTCCCTGCTTTTGGAGTCGGTATCATTCTTTTGTTCATCTGAACTATTCTCCATCACCTTATGTACCTTCTTGTACTTTTCTTTTGGAGATTTCTTATTGCTGGTTTTCTTTCCCAACCTGCAGACTCGTGCTATGTGTTCTACTTTTCCACACTGTCTGCACACTTTGTCTTTGAACCAGCAATCATTGTGGTCATGTGTTGTTCTGCCGCAGCGATAGCACTTCTCTGTTCTGTATGACATTTCGTTTGTGCCATATTCTTGTGGTCTCTGTTGTATCTCTGCAGCGCCCCGTGCTGCTGCTTCATATGATACCGCAATGCTGAAAGTCTTGTCCAGCGTAAGGTCCTTTTCAGATAAAAGCCGTTTCTGAGTTCCTTCACTTTGAAGCCCACACACAAACTTGTCCCTTAAGGTGTCTGCCAGTCCCGTTCCAAACTGGCAGTGTTTCGATAGTTTGCGCAGTTCTGTTAAATATTCAGCATTGCTTTCATCCTTATGCTGGTTCCGTTTGTGAAACTTGAATCTTTCTGCTATCAGCAGCGGTGTGGGGTTTAAATGTTCCTGTAGTATCGTCACTATGTCTCCAAAACTCTTTTCCACTGGCTTTGCTGGGGTTACTAGATTTCGTAATAAGCCATACGTCTTTGTACCCATTAAATTTAACAATACCGGCGCTTTCTTGTCATCTGGCACCTCATTTGCCTTGCAGTATACCTCTACTCGTTCGACATATGTAGTCCAATCTTCGACTTCATTGTCAAATGCGGTGATACTGCCACTCTTCGGCATTTTGGGTGTGGTTTAAAATGGCTTAAAATGGCGTCTCCCGCGCTTTCCTTCCTCCCCCGCTGCTGCCAACGAGTTTTCCGCGGGCCTTCCTACGCTGCTGCCAACGCCGCTCTCAGCGGTCCTCGTGGCAATGGTGGCGCCTCGCGGGTTTCTGCGCGTCTCTCTCTCTCTCCTCGACGCTGCTCGGCCCCTGAACACCGGCTGCGCCCTGTGCGCTCTGCCCTCTCTCTCTCCCCCGTCGACGCTGCTCGGCCCTTTGCTGCGCCGCTCGGTCGGGCTCTAGCCCGCTGCTGTCCGGGAAGGGTCTGCACACTACCTGTTGCCAGCCCGTTTCGCTGGACCACCGCGACTGGAAAGCCAAGCCTGGCTCTCAACAGCCTCCCCCGCAATTCTCGAGTCTCTGCTGCTCTGATGGATGACTGGGCGGTTGCCCGTGGTCGACGCCCGTGTCTCTGGCCTTGACCTCCAATCTTCTGGTCTCCAGGAACGA
>NC_140995.1:230166311-230201311 GCF_052327205.1 Somniosus microcephalus
TTGCAAAATGGGACAAACACCCAATTGAGATCCTACATGCAGAATTCTGTAAAGGTATCCTCCGGACTCAAAGGAAAACCGTAAACAATGCATGCAGGGCAGAACCAGGCCAATATCCATTAATAATTACTATCCAAAAAAGAGCCACCAAATTTTGGAAACACCTAAAAATGAGCAACCCCCACTGCTATCATTACGAAGCCCTGAAATGCCAAGAGAGGACCATAAAGAAGAATACATAAGAACATAAGAAATAGGAGCAGGAGTACGCCAATCGGCCCCTCGAGCCTGCTCCGCCATTCAATAAGATCATGGCTGATCTGATCCTAACCGCCAATATACTATCACTGAACCATCTCCTGAATCTAACAGAATTAGACACATGAAATAGGAGCAGGATCAGGCTATATGGCTCCTGGGCCCGCTCCGCTACCCACAGGGCCATGACCGATCCGAACCTAGACTCATGTCCAAATTCCTGCCCGCTCCCCATAACCCTTTATTCCCTTTACTTCTAGGAAACTGTCTATTTCTGTTTTAAATTTATGTAATGATGTAGCTTCTACAGCTTTTTGGGGCAGCATATTCCATGGACCTACCACCCTCTGAGTGAATTAGTTCCTCCTCATCTCAGTTTTGAAAGAGCAGCCCCTTATTCTAAGACTATGCCCCCTAGTTCTAGTTTCACCCATCATCGGGAACATCCTCCCCGCATCCACCCGATCCAACCCCTTCACAATCTTATATGTTTCAATAAGATCGCCTCTCATTCTTCTGAACTCCAATGAGTAGAGTCCCAATCTACTCAACCTCTCCTCATATGTCCATCCCCTCATCCCCGGGATTAACCGAGTGAACCTTCTTTGTACTAACTCGAGAGCAAGTATGTCTTTTCTTAAGTACGGACACCAAAACTGTATGCAGTATTCCAGGTGTGGTCTCACCAATACCTTGTACAACTGAAGCAATACCTCCCTATTTTTATATTCTATCCCCCTAGCAATGAAAGCCAACATTCCATTGGCCTTCTTAATCACTTGCTGCACCTGCATACTAACCTTTTGAGTTTCGTGCACCAGGACCCCCAGATCCCTTTGTACTTCAGTACTTTCCAGTTTCTTGCCATTAAGATAATAACTTGCTCTACGATTTTTCCTGCCAAAGTGCATAACCTCACACTTTCCAGTATTGTATTCCATCTGCCAAATCTCTGCCCACTTACTTAGCCTGTCTATGTCCCCTTGCAGGTTTTTTATGTCCTCCTCACTCACTACTTTCCCTCCCATCTTAGTATCATCTGCAAACTTTGATATGTTACACTCGGTCCCCTCCTCCAAATCGTTAATATAGATTGTAAAGAGTTGGGGACCCAGCACTGACCCCTGTGGAACACCACTAGTTACTGATTGCCAGTCCGAGAATGAACCATTTATCCCAACTCTCTGCTTTCTGTTAGATAGCCAATCCTCTATCCATGCCAGAATATTACCCCCAATCCCGTGATTTTTTATCTTAAGCAATAATCTTTTGTGTGGCACCTTGTCAAATGCCTTTAGGAAGTCTAAATATACTACGTCCACTGGTTCCCCTTTATCCACCCTATATGTTACTTCCTCAAAGAACTCCAGCAAATTTGTCAAACATGACTTCCCCTTCATAAAACCATGCTGGCTTTGTCCTATTAAATTATGATTATCCAAATGTCCTGTTACTGTCTCCTTAATAATGGACTCCAAAATTTTACCAACCACAGATGTTAGGCTAACCGGTCTATAGTTTCCAGCCTTCTGTCTACTGCCCTTTTTAAATAAGGGCGTTACATGAGCAGTTTTCCAGTCTGCCGGGACCTTTGCTGATTCCAGGGAGTTTTGGAAAATTATTACCAATGCATCCACAATCCCTACCGCCACTTCCCTCAAGACCATAGGATGTAAGCCATCAGGTCCAGGTGATTTATCCGCCTTGAGTCCCATTATTTTACCGAGTACCACTTCCTTAGTGATTTTGATCGTGTTTAGCTCCTCCCCCCCTATAGCCCCCTGTTTGTCCAGTGTTGGGATATTCTTAGTGTCTTCTACTGTAAAGACTGATACAAAATATTCATTCAGTGTTTTTGCCATCGCCATATTTCCCACCATTAATTTCCCGGTCTCATCCTCTAAGGGACCAACATTTACTTTAACCACCCTTTTTCTTTTTATATAACTATAAAAACTCTTACTATCTGTTTTTATATTTTTTGCTAATTTACTTTCATAATCTATCTTCCCTTTCTTAATCAATCTTTTTGTTACTTTTTCCTGTCTTTTAAAGTTTTCCCAATCCTCTATCCTCCCACTAGATTTGGCTACCTTATATGCCCTTGTTTTTAGTCGAATACTATCCTTAATTTCTTTACTTAGCCACGGATGGCTGTCTTTTCTTTTACACCCTTTTCTTCTCAGTGGAATATATATTTTTTGGAAGTTGTAAAATAACTCCTTAAATGTACACCACTGATCATGTATCGTCTTACCCTTTAATCTATTTTCCCAATCCACTCTACTCAATTCCGCTCTCATACCTTCATAGTCTCCTTTATTCAAGCTTAGCACGCTTGTTTGAGATCCAACCTTCTCACCCTCTAATTGAATATGGAATTCAACCATGTTATGGTCACTCATTCCAAGGGGATCCTTTACTAGGACATTTTTAATTAATCCTGTCTCGTTACACAGGACCAGATCTAAGGTTGCTTGCCCCCTGGTTGGCTCAGTTACATACTGCTCAAGAAACCCATCCCTAATACACTCAATGAACTCATCCTCAAGGCAGCCCTGCCCAATTTGATTTGTCCAATTAATATGATAGTTAAAATCCCCCATAATTATAGATGTTCCCTTATTACAAGCCTCAACTATTTCCTGATTGATACTCCGTCCAACAGAGTTGCAACTGTTCGGAGGCATATAGACTACGCCCACTGGTGTTTTTTTCCCCTTATTATTCCTTACCGCCACCCAAACTGTTTCATTATCCTGATCTTTTGACCCAATATCATTTCTCTGTATTATAGTGATTCCTTCCTTTATTAACATAGCCACCCCACCTCCCCTTCCTTCCTGCCTGTCCTTCCTGATCGTTAAATAACCTGGTATGTTTAATTCCCAGGCATTGTCACCCTGCAGCCATGTTTCTGTAATGGCCACAAGATCATACCCATATGTAGTTATTTGTGCCATTAACTCGTCTATTTTGTTACGAATGCTACGTGCATTCAGATAGAGAACTTTCAAATATGTTTTGTGACACTTAGTTCCTGCTTTTGCCCTTTTTATTACTTTACCTTTTACTCCATACCTTCTGTCCCTTCCTGACACACTCTGGTTTTTAATTTCCCCACTGCTACCTAAGTCTATGACCTTCTCTGTTGTCATTTTTATTATTTGCTCTCTAGGAATCACCCCCCCACTAGTTAGTTTAAAGCCCTCTCTACAGCCCTAGTTATATGATCCGCCAGGACTCTAGTCCCAGCACTGGCCAAGTGAAGCCCGTCCCAACGAAACAGCTTCCTCCTGCCCCAGTACTGGTGCCAGTGTCCCAGGAAGCAAAACCCATTTCTCCCACACCAATCTTTGAGCCACGCATTTAACTCTCTAATTTTATTTATCCTAGCCAAATTCGCTCGTGGCTCAGGTAATAATCCAGAGATTATTACCCTTGAGGTTCTGTTTTTTAATTTGACCCCTAGCTGCTCATACTCCTTTAACAGAACCGGCTTCCTAGTCCTATCTACGTCGTTTGTACCAACATGGACCATGACAACTGGATCCACCCCCTCCTACTGCAAGTTTCTTTCCAGCCCAGAGGAGATGTCCTTAACCCTGGCACCGGGTAGGCAACACAGCATTCGGGACTCTCGCTCTCGGCTGCAGAGAACTCTATCTATCCCCCTAATAATACTATCCCCTACCACTACAACATTTCTATTTACTCCCCCCTGTTGAATGGCCCCCCGTTCCACGGTGCTGTGGCCAGGTTGCTCATCCTCCCTGCAGTCCCTGCTCCTGTCCCCACAGGGAGTAAGAACCTCGAACCTGTTGGTCAAGAGCAAGGGCTGCGGCTCCTCCAGCTCTACCTCCTGGATCCCCGTACCTGCCTCACTCGTAGTCACACCGTCCTGTCCCTGTGGGGACAGCCATTGCTTTTCTCTCTGTAGCGATAAGAGGGACTTTACCCCCCTGGAGTGCAGCTGGCACAGGTCGACCTGCCCACCTCCCATTAGCTGCACTCCCAGAATATAGAATTACATAGAATTTACAGCACAGAAACAGGCCATCCGGCCCAACTGATCTGCGCTGGTGTTTATGCTCCACAGGAGCCTCCTCTCACCCCTCTTCATCTAACCCCACCAACACATCCTAAAGAACATAAGAAATAGGAGCAGGAATAGGCTACTTGGCCCCTCGAGCCTGCTCTGCCATTCAATAAGATCACGGCTGATCTTGGGCTTAAAGCCACTTCCCTGCCCACTCCCCATAACCCTTCACTCCCTTATCTTGCCAAAAATTTGTCCATCTCCATCTTAAATGTATTTAATGACCCAGCCTCCACAGCTCCCTGCGGCAGAGAATTCCACAGATTTACGACCTTCTATTCCCGGCTACCGACCATAGAGCACATATAACAGAAAAGCTGTTTACGGAGGTCACGGACCATCATCAAAGACCCTACCCACCCCAGCCACAGTCTGTTCGCCCTCCTGCCATCTGGGAGATGCTACAGATGCATTCGCACCCGTACGACCAGATTTAGGAACAGCTTCTTTCCCAGGGCTGTCATCCTACTGAACTCCACAAATAAACTCTAAAGCCTGCACATCTGCCAATGCACTTTATTATGGTTATGTTTATGTTAATGTATTACAAGCCAAATGAATGTTGAACGTTTAAATGTCTTAATCTAAATGTACACGCTCGGGAGTCGCAAGCCTACATTTCGTTGTACTGCACTTGTGCACTAACAATGACAATAAAGTTGATTATGATGATTATGATTATGATTATGATTACTCGTCTAGCTTCCCCTTGAATGCATCAATGCTATTCGCCTCAACTGCTCCACGGGGTAGCCCTGGAGGCAGAAGGTTGTGGGTTCAAGCTCCATTCTAGGACTTGAGCACAGAACCCAGGCTGATCTGTCGGTGCAGTCGTAGGTCAGACGAAAGGTTAAACCGCCCGTTCGATTGGTTCATGTTAAAAATCTTGTGGCACTATTGAGAGAGCAGGGAGTTCTCTCCGAGTGTCCTGGCCGACATTCCAGCCTCAGCCATGCTATCATAAAAAGTTTTCATGAGACTTGAGCACAAAAATCTAGGCTGACACTCCAGTGCAGTACTGAGGGAGTGCCGCACTGTCGGAGGTGCCCTCTTTCAGATGAGATGTTGAACGGAAAAGGAAAGCTTTTTTTAAAAAAGAAAACAATCGTCAAATTTAACAGGTAAATAACCACAAGTGACCCTTGCTCTCGGCCAGAGAATACCTAATGAACTTCTCGTGGGACTGCAGTTGACAGCTGCACTCCTACCCGTGCTAATAACGGTGCCAAGAGATGAGCTTTGGGCTTCACACACCTCAGAGGCATTAATTAAGCATTTCCCTGGGTCAGCTCGCCCTCGGCCGTCACTTGTTGGGGCTAATGAGCATTTTAACTCATTTGTCACGATACCGTGCATCGTGTCAGAAGCCCACGATGGTTCCACAGGGCCACCCACCCTTCAACACAGCTGATGAAAGATCAATTTAAATGTTTTTTCTTTACCCCTACCCCAGCCCTAGCTCACGACACAAAGCTGGGTGGGCGTGTGTACTGTGAGGAGGATGCCGAGAAACTCCAGTATGATTTGGACAGGTTGGGTGATTGGGCAGATGCATGGCAGATGCAGTACAATGTGGATAAATGCGAGGTTATCCACTTTGGTGGCAAAAACAGGAACGGCAATAGATTTGGAGAAGGGGAAGTGCAACGATACCTGGGTGTCCTTGTGCACCAGTCGCTGAAGGTAAGCATGCAGGTGCAGCAGGCAGTTAAGAAGGCAAATGGTATGTTGGCCTTCATAGCAAGAGGGTGATGCGCTATCAATTACTCATAAAAGACTGAGAGTTAGAAGAGTAACCAAAGGCTTTTATTAACAACAGAATGGAGGTCTGCCTCGAGTGGTCGACCGGTCCAGGATACCAAGGGCTGGGGAGCAGTCACCTTTATACTAGGACCTGTGGGAGGAGTCAGCCGAGGCATGTCCAGGCATGCACACAGTGGAATACAAACAGGACAAACAGGAATACAAACAGTGGTTTACCACATTCACCCCTTGTTTAAAATTGAGTCCGGCGGGGTGAAGTGTATTAAAAGTTAGTGTATTGGAGTCTCTCTGGAGGTCTTGTCTGCCGCTGTGATCGGCGTGGCGACGGCAGGGGTAGTGAAGCTTCCGGCGTCGAGTCCAGCGTAGGCTGTGGCACAGGCGTGTCGTCCTCGTAGATGTCGAGCGGGTCGCGGGGCCCAGGCCTGCCGTCTGCTGGGGCTGGATATCGGATCGTGGGGGGGGGTGGTAGTGGGTAGTGGGTTACTGTGGTCCCCGAGGGTGCAAGGTCTCTTATGGAGACTGTGTCCTCCCGCCCGTCCGGGTATGCGATGTAAGCATACTGGGGGTTGGCGTGGAGGAGGTCGACCCTCTCGACCAGGGGGTCCGTTTTATGGGTCCTCACGTGTCTTCTCAGTAGGACCGGCCCTGGGGACGTCAGCCATGGCGGTAGCGATGTCCCTGATGTGGACTTCCTTGGGAAGACGAACATTTTCTCATGAGGGGTGGCGTTAGTGGCAGTGCAGAGCAGTGACCGAATAGAGTGGAGCGCATCGGGGAGCACATCCTGCCAGCGGGAGGTTGGAAGGCCCCTAGACTTTAAGGCTAGCAGGACGGCCTTCCAAACTGTCGCATTTTCTCTTTCCACCTGTCCGTTCCCCCGGGGGTTGTAACTGGTGGTCCTGCTTGTGGCAATACCCCTAGTTAGCAGGTACTGACGGAGTTCGTCGCTCATAAACGATGAGCCCCGGTCGCTATGGATATAGCTGGGGAAGCCGAACAGTGTGAAGAGGTTGTTCAGACATTTAATGACCGTGGCACTGGTCATGTCCGGGCAGGGGAAGGCGAACGGGAAATGGGAGTACTCATCAATAATATTGAGGAAGTACACATTGCGGTCGGAGGAGGGGAGAGGCCCTTTAAAATCAACGCTCAGGCGCTCGAAGGGGCGAGTGGCTTTTATCAGGTGGGCCCTGTCTGGTCTATAAAAGTGTGGTTTGCACTCAGCGCAGACTTGGCAGTTCCTGGTCATGGTCCTGACCTCCTCAATAGAGTAAGGCAGGTTGCGGGCCTTGATGAGGTGGAAGAACCTGGTGACCCCCGGGTGGCAGAGGTCATTGTGGAGGACCCGTAGTCTATCGATCTGCGCGCTGGCGCAGGTGCCACGCGATAGCGCATCCGGGGGTTCATTTAGCTTCCCTGGCCGGTACAAGATCTCGTAGTTGTAGGTGGAAAGTTCGATTCTCCACCTCAAGATCTTGTCATTTTTGATTTTGCCCCTCTGCTTGTTGTTAAACATAAAAGCAACTGAACGCTGGTCAGTGAGCAGGGTAAATCGTTTTCCGGCCAGGTAGTGCCTCCAATGACGCACAGCCTCCACAATCGCCTGGGCCTCCTTCTCAACAGCGGAGTGTCTGGTCTCCGGGCCTTGGAGGGTTCGTGAAAAGAAGGCCACGGGTCTCCCCGCCTGATTGAGGGTAGCGGCCAGGGCAAAGTCGGACGCGTCGCTTTCCACCTGGAAGGGGATGGATTCGTCCACTGCGTGCATGGTGGCTTTGGCAATGTCCTCCTTGATACGGTGGAAGGCTAAGCGGGCCTCTGCCGTCAAGGGAAAAGAGGTGGACTTGATCAGCGGACGGGCCTTGTCCGCATAGTAGGGGACCCACTGGGCGTAATAGGAGAAAAACCCTAGGCACCTCTTCAGGGCCTTGAGGCAGTGGGGCAGTGGAAGTTCCATAAGGGGACGCATCCGGTCGGGGTCGGGGCCGATGACTCCGTGTTCCACAACACAGCCAAGGATGGCGAGGCGGTTTGTGCGGAATATGCACTTCTCCTTGTTATATGTCAGGTTTAGGAGTTGGGCGGTGCGGAGGAATTTTTCGAGGTTTGCGTCATGGTCCTGCAAGTCACGGCCGCAGATGGTCACATTGTCCAGATATGGGAAAGTGGCCTGCAACGCATTTTGATCTACCATCCGGTCCATCTCCCTTTGGAAGATGGAGACCCCGTTGGTGACGCCAAAGGGAACCCTAAGGAAGTGATAGAGGCGGCCGTTTGCCTCAAAGGCAGTGTACTGGCGGTCCTCAGGGCGGATGGGGAGCTGGTGGTACGCTGATTTCAGGTCAATGGTCGAGAAGACGCGGTACTGCGCGATCTGGTTGACCATATCAGCTATACGGGGGAGTGGGTAGGCGTCCAGCAGGGTGTAGCGATTTATTGTCTGGCTGTAGTCGATGACCAGGCGCTGCTTCTCGCTGGTCTTAACGACCACAACCTGGGCTCGCCAGGGGCTGGTGCTGCCCTCAATAATCCCTTCTTTCAGGAGCCGCTCCACTTCGGTTTTAATGGAAACCCTGTCCCCGGCACTGTATCGCCTGCTCTTTGTGGCGATGGGCTTACAGTCGGGGGTGAGGTTAGCAAACAGTGGTGGGGGGGTGACTCTGAGTGTGGAGAGGTTGCACCTGGTGCGCGGCGGGCAATTTGGAAGCTGCTGGCTGCGGACTGTGAGTGGGGGTAGGGGTCCACCGTACGCAATCGTAACACTTTTAAGGTGGCACTGAAAATCTAACCCCAGCAGGACGGCAGCGCAGAGGTCAGGCAGGACCAGAAGTTTAAAATGATCGTACACGGTCCCGTCTACTACGAGTGTCACCACGCAGTAGCCGCCGATGTCCGCCGACTGGGACTCGGAGGCCATAGAAATCCGCTGTTGCGCAGGCAGGACTGGGAGAGAGCAACGCCGCACCGTGTCGGGGTGGATGAAGCTCTCCGTGCTCCCAGAGTCAAAAAGGCAGATTGTATCGTGACCATTTACCTTAATGTCCATTGTGGAACTGGCCAGTTGGTGCGGTCTCGCTTGGTCCAGTGTAACGGATGCCAGCGTAGGGGTCGGTGTGTCGCTGCGGGTATCAGATGAGGCGGTGTCGGGGGCCTGCTGCGTCCCGGCTGTCGTCCAAGATGGCGGCGTCCATGATCCCCATGTGGCTGGAGGCGTCCAAAATGGCTGCTGTACCGGTGATTCGCACACGGCCGGGGAGGTCCAAAATGGCGGCCCGCATGGCCCACATGCGGCGCTGCTGGGGTTCGGGGTGGCTTTGGCCCTGCAGACGCTAGCGTAGTGTCCCTTCTTCCCGCAGCCCGAGCAGATCGCGTTTTTCGCCGGGCAGCGCGCTCTGGGGTGTTTTGCCTGGCCACAGAAGTAGCATTTCTGGCCTTGGGGCACTGCTGTCTGGCCTTGGGACACTGCTGCGGTAGTTGGGCCGTTGTTGGGGTGTGGCTGGGGTGGCACGGCGCTATGAGGCGGTCCTACCGTGTCCCAGGCTGTCATTCCCCGCGGCGTCCACAGTGCAGAGGAGTAGGCATCCATGCCCTGGTAGGCTGCATCCAACGATAGTGCGAGTTCAGAGGCCTTGTTGAGGTCGAGGTTACTCTGCTCCAACAGTCGCTGTCGTGTGTAATTGGATCTGTGGCCCGCTACAAAAGCGTCCCGGATAAGTTCCTCTGTGTACACGGCGGCCTTTACATCCTTACAACCACAGGCCCGGCCAAGCACAGACAGTGCCTGAAGGTATTCCACGGTCGATTCCCCAGGTTGTTGTTTACGACTCCCCAGGTGGTGCCTGGCGTACACTTCGTTCACTGGGCGCGTGTACTGGTCCTTGAGGAGCTTGATAGCATCCGCGTACGAGGTCGCGTCTTGGATGACCGAGTACACTCGGTGGTTCACTTTGGAGGTCAGGACATCCAGTTTGTCCTCGTCCGATTTGATTGCTTCGGAGGCGGTCAGGAATTTTTCGAAACACTTAAGCCAGTGAGTAAACTTGGTGGATGAGTCCGCCTCCCGATGATCTAAGTCCAGGCATGCTGGTGTGAGGATCTTCTCCATTATAAAAATGTTGTTAATAAAATTGATGCGCTATCAATTACTCATAAAAGACTGAGAGTTAGAAGAGTAACCAAAGGCTTTTATTAACAACAGAATGGAGGTCTGCCTCGAGTGGTCGACCGGTCCAGGATACCAAGGGCTGGGGAGCAGTCACCTTTATACTAGGACCTGTGGGAGGAGTCAGCCGAGGCATGTCCAGGCATGCACACAGTGGAATACAAACAGGACAAACAGGAATACAAACAGTGGTTTACCACAGAGGGTTTGAGTACAGGAACAAGGATGTCTTGCTGCAGTTGTACAGGGCCTTGGTGAGACCACACCTTGAGTATTGTGTGCAGTTTTGGTCGCCTTATCTGAGGAAGGATGTTCTTGCCATGGAGGGAGTGCACCGAAGATTCACCAGACTGATACCTGGGATGGCAGGAATGACGTATGAGGAGAGATTGGGTCGATTGGGCTTATTTTCGCTAGAGTTTAGAAGAATGAGAGGGGATCTCATTGAAACTTATTGATGTAAGAAAAAGGAGACTTACCATCAAGTAACTTTAAAGTAAGCTTTAAGTAACTTATAAACACACTATATACAAGAGAGGTCTTTACCATGCCTCTGGTAGAAGCCTCTTACAATACTGAAGAGACCAGTATTTATACCAGTCCAACAGGAAGTGACATATGACAGGAAGTGAGGTATGTACACAGTTCATAGTTCACAGTTCATAGTTCACAGGAAGTGATGACATAACTTCCCGGAAGTTAGCATTTTTATCACATTCTTCCCTCCTGCAGGATTAGAAGGCTGTGGTCTACCTTTTGGTCCGCAGCCGCCGAACAAGGAAGAGTCGCACCCGTTTGGATTCCCGTCGTAGAGGGTCGCTGGTCCGCTTACATGCGGTTGGCCATTGGTCAGAGTCTGTGTGGCCTGGATTGCCCTGTGAAGGGTCGGGGAGATCATGGCTTCGAGTACGAGCCCCAATAGGTTCAAAGTCGGACTGCCTCTGTTCAGAGGGAGGTGCAGAGCTGGTCTGTGGCGGATCAGTACTTTCATGCGCGGTACTGGGAGGGTCGCAACCTTGAGCACGGGGTTCTACCGGCACCAAGCTAGTTGGTGTCCGATCAGGATCCTGGAGAGGGGTACCCGATAGGTCCCAAGAGTTTCCTGGTGAAATGCCATCACCCGATGTCCCACTAGGTCCTGGTGGGCAGGGAGCCAGATCCCGTAATGATACGGTAGATTCTCGGCCGTCGGAATATCGTATGTTTGCATAGGTGGGGTTGGCATCGGTTAGTTCAACCTCGTCTACGAGAGGGTCATTTTTAGACGTCCGAACGTATCTTCGGAGTAATACAGGTCCAGGAGTAGTTAGCCATGACGGGAGTGATGTCCCATGAGATGAGCGACGCTGGAATCCAAAGAACCGCTCATGAGGTGTAGTATTTGTGGCTGTAGAAAGCAGGGACCGTATAGAGTGCAATGCATCCGGAAGCACTGTTTCCCATTGCTGGTCTGGTAGGCCCCGAGATCTTAAAGCGAGACGTACGGAATTCCAGATGATACCGTTATACCTCTCTACCTGCCCATTTCCGATGGGATGGTATGGTGTTGTTTTGCTTGTAGCAATTCCCCGTTCTGAGAGGTAGTCCTTGAGTTCCCTTGACATAAAGGATGGACCCCGATCTGAGTGAATATAAGCCGGCATGCCACAGAGAGAAAATACCTGCTCAAGGCAGCAGATTACTGTGGACGCCAGCATATTGGAGCAGGGGAAGGCAAACGGAAAACGTGAATATTCGTCGATCATGGTGAGCAAATATGTGTTCCGAGTTGAAGAGGGCACTGGGCCCTTAAAATCGATGCTAAGTCGTTGCATCGGTTGGGTTGCATGTATGAGTATACCAGCTGAGGGGCGGAAGAACTGAGGTTTTAATTCCGCACAAAGCCGGCATTCTGAGCATATTTTCTTTACATCTCCAGTGGAAAAAGGGAGATTCCGTGATCGTACGAAATGTAGCATGCGCGTAACGCCAGGATGACACAAACCATTGTGGACATCCATGAGAGTGGAGGATGACATAGTGGAGCAGAATGCCCGTGTGAGGGTGTCCGGGGCCACATTCTCCTTGCCAGGCCGATAGAGAATGGTATAACCAAAAGAGGCCAGTTCCATCCTCCAAAGTTGTATTTTATTATTCTTAATTTTGGTTCGTTTTCGATTATCGAGCATGAAGGCGACTGATCGTTGGTCCGTGATCAATGTAAAGTGCTGGCGAGCTAGAAAATGGTTCCACTTCCGTACTGCCTCTATGATGGCTGTGGCTTCTTTCTCAACCGGAGGATAATGTAGCTCGGCACCTTGTAAGGTCCTGGACATAAATGCTACAGGACGACCTTCCTGATTCAGAGTAGCCGAGATCGCCACCTCCGAGGCATCACATTCAACCACGAAAGGGAGATTCTCATCGATGGAGTGAAGAGCCGCTTTCTCCAACTGTTTTTTGAGAAGGTTAAAGGCTGCAACAGCCGCTGTTCCCAGTGGAAATGATCTAGCATGCAGCAAGGGTTGGATTTTGTCCGAAAAATGAGGAATCCATTTAGCGTAGTATGCAAACAGACCGAGAGCCCGACGTAAAGAAGCCGGATTCTTAGGTGACGGGAGCTCTTGGAGCGGGCGAAGTCTTTCTGGGTCTGGCTTAATGATACCATTGCCTACGCAGTAGCCAAGGATGTTGATGGTCGGTTGCGACTCAACAGATTTGGATTCATTCAGGGTCAAATTACGGCGATGGAGGGCATCCCGAAATTTTTGGAGGTTGGAGTCGTGTTCCTGTTGATCGTGACCTGCAATGGTAATGTTATCAAGATAGGGAAAAGTGTCCCTTAGGTTTTCCTGCTTAACCAGGCCATCCATTGCCCGTTGAAAGGCAGCCACTCCATTAGTAACCCCGAATGGGAGGCGACGAAATTGGTACAGCCGTCCATTAGCCTCAAAGGCTGTGTACTGCTTATCTGAGACCTTCAAGGGTAACTGATGATAGGCACTTTTTAAATCGTAAGTTGAGAACACTTTGTATTCGGCCAGTTTATTAACCATATCATCAATGCGTGGCAATGGGTAGGCGTCCAAGTCGGTATATTGATTGATGGTTTGCGAATAATCGATGCATAGTCGCTGTTTGTGAGGTTTTAGAGGGTTCTTGACAATGACGACTTGAGCCCGCCAGGGCGACGAACATGGTTCAATGATATCCTCTGCTAGAAGTCGAGAGATTTCAGCCGCAATAAAAGATTGGTCTTCCTGATTAAAGCGCCGCGATTTCGTTATTATCGGTTGGCATTGAGGCGGAATACTGGCAAATAATGAGGGTTCATTAAGTGAAGCTGCTGATAATGCACAAAATGGTAATTTAGATGGTATATTAGAAATAGTAAGTCCGGGTTTGGATCCACCAAACTCAATGGTGAGTTTCTTATGCTGTTTTTGGAAGTCCAGCCCTAAGAGGAGATCACTACATAAGTCTTTGAGCACCGAAAGTCGGGTGGAGGGATACATACGACCATGAAGTGTCATATCAACAACACAAAAGCCGGAGATTCTGGTATTAAGTGATGACTGGGCCATCGCAATTGCCTGGTCCGATGGGAAGACATGTAGTTTCAATTTCGCAACAATCTGTTCCTTAATGAAACTATCAGTACTTCCTGAGTCAATTAAGGCATCTAAGGTATGCCCTTTAATTGAAATTTTTGTGGCTGCCTGAGACAGGTTCTGTGGGCAAGCAGCTGTAATTGGTGTCGTTGCACAGAGAGTGGCTAAAACTCTCGGTGTGCTTCTTCGGGAGAGAGCTCGAGAGGAAGCTTGATAGGTCCTAGCTGGAGCATCTTGATAGGCCCTAATTGGGGCAGTTCGGTAGGTCTTAGCTGGATTGGCCCTCGTAGAGGCCCTTGATAGGCAAACTTTAGCAAAGTGTCCTTTTTTCCCGCAATAACTGCAGATTGCATTGCGAGCAGGGCAGGTTTTCCTAGGGTGAAAAGCATCTCCACAAAAGAAGCATTCCTTCCTAGATTGCCAAGAGGCTGCTAAAGTGGGGTCGTCCTCCTCTTCTTCATCAGAATTATCAGAATTAGATTCCCCCATGATAGGGTTCACCTGAGACCGCTTGAATTGTCTGGTTGCAGCTACAGCAGCAGATCGAGATCTGGGCAGCTGATAGAGGTCTGCATTTCTCTTTGCCAAATCCAGTGAACAAGCTAGGTCAAAAGCTTTTTGTAGCTCAAGTGTTTTACTTTCTAGTAGACGCTGGCGTATAAATGGAGAGGCAATCCCGCAGATGAAAGCATCACGAATCATTTCTTGGCGGTACAGCTCAGCTGAGGCTGCCTGAAAGTTACAATCTACACTGAGCCTGCGAAGTTCTTGCAGGAATTCGTCAATTGATTCCCCTGGCCCTTGTCGGGCTGTGGCCAGTAGATGTCTAGCATAGACCTCATTTGGGGTCTTCGCATACAGTTTCTTAAGTGCCCGAATCACCTCTTCGTAATTATCCCAGTCATCAACATATTCGAACACTTTTGGGGTCACATAATTGACAAGTATCTTCAATTTAGCAGGAGCATCCACTTTACATTCATCCAGAAAATTCTCAAAAGTACGATACCAATGCTTCCATACCCTGCCAGCTGCTGGTGTATTCGGGTCCAAGTCCAGACGAATAGGTCTAAGGATTTTCTCCATGATGGGTGGTTCCCTGGATCCTTAACTTCCAAGTTTGTCTGAAGGTCTAGTATTTGTCAGTGTAAATACTAAGTTACTTAAATTGATGTAAGAAAAAGGAGACTTACCATCAAGTAACTTTAAAGTAAGCTTTAAGTAACTTATAAACACACTATATACAAGAGAGGTCTTTACCATGCCTCTGGTAGAAGCCTCTTACAATACTGAACAGACCAGTATTTATACCAGTCCAACAGGAAGTGACATATGACAGGAAGTGAGGTATGTACACAGTTCATAGTTCACAGTTCATAGTTCACAGGAAGTGATGACATAACTTCCCGGAAGTTAGCATTTTTATCACACTTATAAAATTCTAACAGGACTAGACAGACTAGATGCAGGAAGGATGTTCCCGATGGCCGGGCAGTCCATAACCAGGGGTCACAGTCTAAGGATAAGGGGTAAGCCATTTAGGCCAGAGATGAGGAGGAATTTCTTCACCCAGAGAGTGGTGAACCTGTGGAATTCTCTCCCACAGAAGGCAGTTGAGGCCAATTCATTAAATATATTCAACAAGGAGTTGGATATATTTCTTAAGGCTAAAGGGATCAAGGGATATGGGGAGAAAACAGGGACAGGGTACTGAACTTGGATGATCAGCCATGATCTCATTAAATGGCGGAACAGGCTCGAGGGGCCGAATGGCCTACTCCTGCTCCTATCTTCTATGTTTCTATTCCACGGCTCGTACAACTGACAACTCTTTGCTTCTTGAGTGCAGCGAGCTCTCCAATCTCAACTCATAGAATGGCCTCCTTCTGTGCTGTAGGATTTTATGAGTTTCAAAGGAAACTGCAAATGCAATGCTGGCATCAGTAAAAGTGCCCGTGAAGCTGTCAGAGTGTCGGAAAATCCCTAAGCTCGCGAGGATTTGGATATAAAGTGTCAGCTGTGGCTCAGTCGTAGGCTGCGGCCTCCAGTTCCACTCCCGGGACTTGAGCACATTATCTAGGTTGACACTCCAGTGCAGCACTGTCGGAGGTGCCGTCTTTCAGGTGAGATGTTAAACTGAGGCCCTGTCTGCCCTCTCAGGTGGATGTAAAAGATCCTATGGCACTATCTCAAAAAAGAGCAGGGGAGTTTCTCCCCGGTGTCCTGGCCAATATCTATCCCTCAATCAACATCACTGAAACAGATAATTTGGTCATTATCACATTGCTGTTTGTGGGAGCTTGCTGTGCACAAATTGGCTGCCGCATTTCCTACATTACAACAGTGACTACACTTCAAAAAGTACTTCATTGACTGTAAAGTGCTTTGGGGTAGCCGGTGGTCATGAAAGGCGCTATACAAATGCAAGTCTTTTTCCATTTTGTACAAGTCACTGTATTTTTAAAAGTAACTCGTTATACATGAATCATTGTGGGGTGTTTGAGAGATGTGGTGAGGTTTCTGTACAAATGCAAGTGCTCATTTTAGTAACAATGTGCATTTATATAGTGCCTTTAAGATAGTAAAACGTCCCACATTTTCATGTCATTCGAAAAATTACTTCCTCATTGGAACGATACTGGCAAATAATGAAGCAGTCCATGCCCGTATGCAACAAGACCTGGACGGCGTTCAGGCTTAGGCCGATAAGTGGCAGGTAACATTCATGCCACAGAAGTGCCAGGCAATGACTATCTCCAACAAGTGAGAGTCTAACCACCTCCCCTTGACATTCAATGGCATTACCATCGCCGAATCCCCCACCATCAACATCCAAGGGGTCACCATTGACCAGAATCTTAACTGGACCAGCCACATAAATACTGTGGCAACAAGAGCAGGTCAGAGGCTGGGTATTCTGCGGCGAGTGTCTCACCTCCTGACTCCCCAAAGCCTTTCTACCATCTACAAGGCACAAGTAAGGAGTGTGATGGAATACTCTCCACTTGCCTGGATGAGTGCAGCTCCAACAACACTCAAGAAGCTCGACACCATCCAGGACAAAGCAGCCCACTTGATTGGCATCCCATCCACCACCTTAAACATTCACTCCCTCCACCACCGGCGTACCGTGGCTGCAGTGTGTACCATCTACAAGACGCACTGCAGCAACTCGCCAAGACTTCTTCGGCAGCACCTCCCAAACCCGCGACCTCTACCACCTAGAAGGACAAGGGCAGCAGGCACATGGGAACACCACCACCTCCAAGTTCCCCTCCAAGTTACACACCATCCTGACTTAGAAGTATATCGCCGATCCTTCATCGTCACTGGGTCAAAATCCTGGAACTCCCTCCCTAACAGCACTGTGGGAGTACCACCACCACATGGACTGCAGCAGTTCAAGAAGGCGGCTCACCACCACCTTCTCAAGGGCAATTAGTGATGGGAAATAAATGCTGGCCTTACTAGCGATACCCACATCCCACAAAAAAAACGAATAAAAAAAAAAAAATTCTAGAAATAACACATCACCTGCCTTTCCCAGAGTTATCGTGGGTTTACCTGCTTTGCAAAATCCTTTACACACAAAGGAATGCAGCCAGCCCTGGTTGATCAACCAACTGACCGAGGAATAGCAGGACCTGCAGAGAACTGAAGGCAGTGTAGAACTCTCCTGGCTGTCATTTCTAGTATGTAAACTCTTTGAGACCCTGAGTCCAAAGCTGATGTTTTGGGCAGCGTGAGCAAGGGAAGGGATCAATTCAAACTAAACTTACTGGAGCTGCTTTCTGGTGGTTCAAGATGGCACATTCGCCATCCAGTTTGGTGGCGAGGCAATATACAACCAAGCTGGTTTCGATCCCCGGCCGGTGCTGAGTTAGTAGATCTCAGTCAGGTGGGAAAGCCTCAACTGCCCTCAGCACTGCTGGGCAGAGGAAAATAAAGAGACGTTAGAGCTCCCTGCTGGAAAGAGCATCGGCCTGCGATGACCCCTCCCCCCTTGAACACCTTGCCAACACTTACTCCAGCATAAAGGGAAAAAAGACTTTCATTTATATAGCACCTTTCACGGCATCAGGACGTCCGAAATAGTCGGCGTGCTTGACGTGTTATAAGCAGCACCTTTGTAATTAACTTTAGTGGAAATAGCAAATGGTTATAGAAAGAACTTGCATTTATATAGCACCTTTCACGATCTCAGGACGTCCCAAAGCACTTTACAGCCAATGAAGTACTTTTTGAAGTGTAGTCACTGTTATAATGTAGGAAACGCAGCAGCCAGTTTGCACACAGCAAGCTCCCACAAACAGCAATGTGATAATGACCAAATAATCTGTCTTTTAGTGATGTTGGTTGAGGGATAAATGTTGGCCAGGACACTGGGGCGAACTCCCCTGCTCTCCTTCGAAATAGCGCCGTGGTATCTTTAATGTACACCTGATAGAGGCAGTTAGATTATATGGTACATGCTGTGATACAGAAGCAGAGATGGTCTTGTACAAGAGGTCGGTACCTGGCATCGCTGATTAGGGCCAGAGTGGTCTCCTGGACTAGTTTTGATGGTCTAAGGAGGTTGAAGAGGATTGTTTACCAGATTTTTGTTCCCCCGCCCCCCCCACCACATTTGACGCTGGGTTTTTTACTTCTCCCAGGAGAGTACATGGCTACTGGGTGGGGTGGGTCTGTGTCATGTTGCACAAGGCATCACAACTGCATGGGATGGGCTGGATGGACCAGTCAGTCTTTTCCTGTCCATCATTCCTCGTATGTTCTTGGATGGTTTAAGCGGTGGGGCTGTACCAGGAAACAGAACCATCCATCAGGGAGCTGATGGGCCAACTGGCCTCCTTCTCCGCTGTATGATTCTAGGTATCAAATACACAAATACACAGAGAAAATTTCCCCACAGGCTGTCTTAAACCTATGCAGCCAAGGAACTAAAACTTTTGAATTGTGAGTCAGATCCTCTCCCTGAGGTAAATGGAAAATGAAAGCTTTTTATTAAAAAAACAATCGTTAAATTAAATGGTAAATAACCACAACTGACCCTCGCTCTCGGCCAGAGAATACCTAATGAACTTATCGTGGGACAGCAGTTGACAGCTGCACTCCCAACCGTGCTAATAACAGGGATCTCCAGGGCCAAGAGGTGAGCTTTGGGCTTCACACACCTCAGAGGCATTAATTAAGCATTTCCCTGGGTCAGCTCGCCCTCGGCCTTCACTCGTTCGGGCTAATGAGCATTTTAACTCATTTGTCACGATACCCTGCATCATGTCAGAAGCCCATGATGGTTCCACAGGGCCGCCCACCCTTCATCACGGCTGATAAAGATCAATTTAAATGGTTTTTCTTTTACCCCTACCCCTGCCCTAGCTCGCCATTCCACAGCTCGTACAACTGACAGCTCTTTGCTCCTTGTGTGCAGCGAGTTCCCCAATCTCAATAGATAAGGGGGAACCAGTGGATGTGGTGTATTTGGATTTTCAGAAGGCATTCGATAAGGTGCCACACAAGAGGTTATTAAACAAAATTAGGGCTCATGAGATATGGGGTAATATACTAGCATGAATGGGAGTGGGCCTTTGGCGTAGCGGTAGCATCCCCGCCGCTGGGCCAGAAGGCGTAGGGTTTCAAACCCCGCTCCAGACAGTCCCGGCAAGTGGAGTCGGAGTTCCGGCTCTAAATTCTGGGTTGACATCCAGCGGGATACTTGCGTCCATGGGTGTGGGTGGCCCCCCCCCCCCCCTCGTATGGGTTGTGGGAGCCCGTAAAACCCTCCCGCCATAGGACTAACCACCCTAATGGCTGGTACGGAGATGGTTACGGTCACGGAAGGAGCGTTAATCGCGGCCAGAAATCCTTCCACCACGTCATACAGTTCCCCAAAGGGAACAGTGTGAAGCCACGTACGACGACGACTAGCATGGATTGACGGACAGAAAACAGAGTAGGAATAAACAGGTCATTTTCAGGTTGGTAGGCTGTAACTAGTGGGGTACCACCAGGATCAGTGCTTGGGCCTCAGCTATTCACAATCTACATCAATGATTTGGATGAGGAGATAAATGTAATACAGGTTGAGCGTCCCAAATCCGGAGTTCTGGAATCCGGAATGATTGGTGGCAGGGAGGGAGGTGATGCGCCATCAATTACTCAAAAGACTGAGGTTAAGCGAGTAACAACCAGGCTTTTATTAACTAAAGAATGAAGGTCTAGTCTCGAGTGGTCGACCCGTCCAGAATACTAAGGCAGTGGGAGGTAGTCACTTATATACCTGGAATAGTGGGAGGAGTCAGCCGAGGCATGTCCAGACCTGTACCTAGTGGAATACACATACACATACAGACAGGTATAACAGTGGTTTACCACATTCACCCCTTGTTTAAAAATGAGTCCGGCGGGGTGAAGTGTATTTAAAAGTTCGTGTATTGGAGTCTCTCCGGAGGTCTTGTCTGCCGCTGTGATCGACGTGGCGACGGCAGGGGTGGTGGAGCTTCCGGCGTCGCGTCCAGTGTAGGCTGGGGCACTGGAGTGTAGTCCTCGTGGGTGACGTTCCAAGGCGAGCCGGCTGCTGTGGTTGGATATCGGGTCGTGGGGGGGGGGGTGGTAATGGGTAGTGGGTTACAGCGGTCCCTGAGGGTGTCGTGGGGGGGGGGGGGGGGTGGTAATGGGTAGTGGGTTACAGCGGTCCCCGAGGGTGCGAGGTCTCGTATGGAGACTGTGTCCTCCCGCCCGTCCGGGTACGCAATGTAAGCATACTGGGGGTTGGCGTGGAGGAGGTCGACCCTCTCGACCAGGGGGTCCGTTTTATTGGTCCTCACGTGTCTTCTCAGTAGTACCGGCCCTGGGGAAGTCAGCCACGGCGGTAACGCTGTCCCCGATGTGGACTTCCTTGGGAAGACAAACATTTTCTCGTGAGGGGTGGCATTGGTGGCAGTGCAGAGCAGTGACTGAATCGAGTGGAGTGCATCGGGGAGCACCTCCTGCCAGCGGGAGGTCGGAAGGCCCCTAGACTTTAAGGCTAGTAGGGCAGCCTTCCAAACTGTTGCATTCTCTCTTTCCACCTGTCCGTTCCCCCGGGGGTTGTAACTGGTGGTCCTGCTTGTGGCTATACCCCTAGCGAGCAGGTACTGGCGGAGTTCGTCGCTCATAAACGATGAGCCTCAGTCGCTATGGATATAGCTGGGGAAACCGAACAGGGTGAAGAGGCTGTTCAGACATTTAATGACCGTGGCACTGGTCATGTCCGGGCAGGGGATAGCGAACAGGAAACGGGAGTACTCGTCAATGATGTTGAGGAAGTACACATTGCGGTCGGAGGAGGGGAGAGGCCCTTTAAAATCGACGCTCAGGCGTTCGAAAGGGCGAGTGGCTTTTATCAGGTGGGCTCTGTCTGGTCTATAAAAGTGCGGTTTGCACTCAGCGCAGACTTGGCAGTTCTTGGTCATGGTCCTGACCTCCTGAATGGAGTAAGGCAAGTTGCGGGCCTTGATGAAGTGGAAGAACCTGGTGACCCCCGGGTGGCAGAGGTCATTGTGGAGGGCCCTCAGCCTATCGATCTGCGCGCTGGCGCAGGTGCCACGCGATAGGGCATCTGGGGGTTCATTGAGCTTCCCAGGCCGGTACAAGATCTCGTAATTGTAGGTGGAAAGTTCGATTCTCCACCTCAAGATCTTGTCATTTTTGATTTTGCCCCTCTGCTTGTTGTTGAACATAAAAGCAACTGAACGCTGGTCAGTGAGCAGGGTAAATCATTTTCCGGCCAGGTAGTGCCTCCAATGACGCACAGCCTCCACAATAGCCTGGGACTCCTTCTCGACCGCGGAGTGTCTGGTCTCCGGGCCCTGGAGGGTTCATGAGAAGAATGCCACAGGTCTCCCCGCCTGATTAAGGGTGGCGGCCAGAGCGAAGTCGGACGCATCGCTTTCCACCTGGAAGGGGATGGATTCGTCCACTGCGTGCATGGTGGCTTTGGCAATGTCCTCCTTGATACGGTGGAAGGCCGAGCGGGCCTCTGCCATCAGGGGAAAAGAGGTGGATTTGATCAGCGGACGGGCTTTGTCTGCATAGTAGGGGACCCACTGGGCGTAGTAGGAAAAAAACCCTAGGCACCTCTTCAGAGCTTTTAGGCAGTGGGGCAGTGGGAGTTCCATAAGGGGACGCATCCGGTCCGGGTCGGGACCGATGACCCCGTGTTCCACAACACAGCCAAGGATGGCGAGGCAGTCTGTGCGGAATATGCACTTCTCCTTGTTATATGTCAGGTTCAGGAGTTGGGCGGTGTGGAGGAATTTCTCGAGGTTTGCGTCATGGTCCTGCAAGTCATGGCCGCAGATGGTCACATTGTCTAGGTAAGGGAAAGTGGCCTGCAGCGCGTTTTGATCGACCATCCGGTCCATCTCCCTTTGGAAGACGGAGACCCCGTTGGTAACGCCAAAGGGAACCCTAAGGAAGTGATAGAGGCGGCCGTTTGCCTCAAAAGCAGTATACTGGCGGTCTTCGGGGCGGATGGGGAGCTGGTGGTATGCTGATTTCAGGTCAATGGTTGAAAAGACGCGGTACTGCGCGATCTGGTTGACCATGTCAGCTATGCAGGGGAGTGGGTAGGCGTCCAGCAGGGTGTAGCGGTTTATTGTTTGGCTGTAGTCGATGACCAGGCGTTGTTTCTCGCCGGTCTTAACGACCACAACCTGGGCTCGCCAGGGGCTGGAGCTGCCCTCAATAATCCCCTCCTTCAGGAGCCGCTCCACTTCGGTTTTGATGAAAACCCTGTCCCCGGCATTGTATCGCCTGCTCTTTGTGGCGATGGGCTTACAGTCGGGGGTGAGGTTAGCAAACAGTGGGGGGGGGGGGGGGGGTGGGACTCTGAGTGTGGAGAGGTTGCATCTGGTGCGCGGCGGGCAATTTGGAGGCTGCTGGCTGCAGACTGTGAGTGGGGGGAGGGGGCCACCGTACGCCATCGTAACTCTTTTGAGGTGGCACTGGAAATCCAACCCCAGTAGAACGGCAGCGCAAAGTTGGGGCAGGACCAGGAGTTTAAAATTATTGAACACAGTCCCGTCTACTACTAGTGTCACCACGCAGTAGCTGCCAATGTCCGCTGACTGGGACTCGGCGGACATAGAAATCCGCTGGTGCGCAGGCAGGACTGGGAGAGAGCAACGCCGCACCGTGTCGGGGTGGATGAAGCTCTCTGTGCTCCCGGAGTCAAAAAGGCAGTTTATTGCATGGCCGTTTACCTTAACGTCCATTTTGGACCGAGCTAGTTGGTGCGGTCTCGTTTGGTCCAGCGTAACAGAAGCCAGCGTAGGGGTCGGTGTGTCGCTGCGGGTATCAGATGGGGGGGGGGGGGGTTGGCAGCCTGCTGCGTCCCGGCTGGTGTCCAAGATGGCGTCGTCCATGATTCCCATGTGGCTGGAGTCGTCCAAGATGGCTGCTGCTGCAGTGGTTCGCACATGGCTGGGGAGGCCCAAGATGGCAGCCCGCACGCGGCGCTGTTGGGGGCCCAAGACGGCGGCTCGCATGGCCCACATGCGGCGCTGCTGGCGTTCGGGGTGGCTTTGGCCTTGCAGACGCTAGCGTAGTGTCCCTTTTTCCCGCAGCCCGAGCAGGTCGCATTCTTCGCTGGGCAGCGCGCTCTAGGGTGTTTGGCCTGGCCACAGAAGTAGCATTTCTGGCCTTGGGATACTGCTGTCTGGCTTTGGGACACTGCTGCGGTGGTTGGGCCGTTGTTGGGCTGTGGCGGCACGGTGCTATGGGGCTGTCCTACCGTGTCCCAGGTTGTCGTTCCCCGCGGCGTCCACGGTGCAGAGGAGTAGGCATCCATGCCCCGGTAGGCTGCGTCCAGCGTTAGTGCAATTTCGGAGGCTTTGTCGAGGGTGAGGTCACTCTGCTCCAGCAGTCGCTGTCGGGTGTAGTTGGACCTGTGGCCCGCTACGAAGGCATCCCGGATCAGTTCCTCTGTGTACTTAGTGGATGTTACCGCCTTACACCCACAGGCCTGGCCAAGCACGGACAGTGCTTGGAGGTATTCCTCAGTCGATTCCCCAGGTTGTTACTTGCGACTCCCCAGGAGGTGCCTGGCGTAAACTTCGTTCACAGGGCGCGTGTACTGGGTCTTGAGGAGCTGGAGGGCGGCTGTGTACAAGGTCACGTCCCGGATGACTGAGTACACTCGGTGGTTCACCTTGGAGATCAGGACAGTTTGTTCGCATCCGTTACGACCGCAGTGGAGGCAGTCAGGAATGCCTCGAAGCACATGAGCCAGTGAGCAAACTTGGTGGAAGCGTCCGCTTCCCGACTGTCCAGGTCCAGGCATGCTGGTGTGAGGATCTTCTCCATTATAAAAAATTTAGTTAATAAAATTGATGCGCCATCAATTACTCAAAAGACTGAGGTTAAGCGAGTAACAACCAGGCTTTTGTTAACTAAAGAATGAAGGTCTAGTCTCGAGTGGTCGACCCGTCCAGAATACTAAGGGATTGGGAGGTAGTCACTTATATACCTGGAATAGTGGGAGGAGTCAGCCGAGGCATGTCCAGACCTGTACCTAGTGGAATACACATACACATACAGACAGGTATAACAGTGGTTTACCACAGGCGGCTTACCAAAAACCGGAAATATCGCAACCTGGGCTCGGGCGTTTCTGGACTTCGGACATCAGAAACACGTTCTGAAGTCCGGAAAAACCCGAAAACCAGCTCGGCCTCGGACCCGAGGTTGCCGGATTCGGGATGCTTAACCTGTATATCCAAGTTTGTTGATGATGCAAAGCTGGGTGGGAATGTAAGTTGTGAGGAGGATGCAAAGATGCTTCAAAGGGATATAGACAGGCTAAGTGAATGGGCAAGAACATGGCAAATGGAATATAATGTGGAGAAATGTGAAGTTATCCACTTTGGCAGGAAAAATAGAAAAGCAGAGTATTTTTTAAATGGCGAGATTGGGAAATGTTGGTGTTCAGAGGGACCTGGGTGTCCTTGTGCACAAATCACTGAAAGTTAACATGCTGGTACAGCAAGCAAATGGTATGTTGGCCTTTATTAAAAGAGGATTTGAGTATAAGAGTAAAGATGTCTTACTGCATTTATATAGGGCCCTGGTGAGACCACACCTGGAGTATTGTGTACAGTTTTGGTCTCCTTACCCAAGGAAGGATATGCTTGCCATAGAGCGAGTGCAACGAAGGTTCACCAAACTGATTCCTGGGATGGGGGGATTGTCCTATGAAGACAGATTGAGTAGACTAGGCCTATATTCTCTGGAGTTTAGAAGAATGAGAGGTGATCTCATTGAAACATACAAAATTCTTACAGGGCTTGACAGGGTAGATGCAGGGAGGATGTTTCCCCTGGCTGGGGAGTCTAGAACCAGGGGTCACAGTCTCAGAATAAGGGGTCGGCCATTTAGGACTGAGATGAGGAGAAATTTCTTTACTAAGGAGGGAGGTGAATCTTTGGAATTCTCTATCCCAGAAGGCTGTGGAGGCTCAGTCGTTGAGTATATTCAAGGAACAGATTGATAGATTTTTGGATATTATGGGAATCAAGGGATATGGGGATAGGGCAGGAAAGTGGAGATGAGGTAGATCAGCCATGATCATGTTGAATGGCGGAGCAGGCTCGAGGGGCAGAATGGCCTCCTCCTGCTCCTATTTCTTATGTTAAGTCATAGAATGGCCTCCTTCTGTGCTGTAGGATCTTATGAGTTTCAAAGAAAACTGGAAATGTAAAGCTGGTATTGGTAAAAGTGACCGTGCAGCTGTCGGAGTGTCGGAAAATCCCAACTGGTTCACTATTGTCCTTCAGGGAAAAGAAACTGCTGTCCTTACCCTGGTCTAGGGTATCTGTGACTCCAGTCCCACAGCAACATCATTGAGATTTTACTGCCCTCTGACGTGGCCCAGCAAACCACTCAGTGGATGATAAAGAAAATCCTTGCGCCTTTCACAACCACAGGACGCCCCAGAGCTCTTTACAGCCAGTTAAGTACTTTTGAAGTGTAGTCACTGTTGTAAAGTAGGTAAATGCACAGCAAGGTCACACATACAAAAATGAGATCATGAACATGTAATGTTTTTTTTAGTGATATTGGCTGAGGGGTAAATATTGGCCAGGACACCAGGGAGAACACCCCTGCTCTGCTTCAAAATAGTGCCATGGGATCTTTAACACCCAGCAACAGAAAAATTTGAAAGACTTGCATTTATATAGCGCCATTCACAACCACCGGATGTCTCAAAGCGCTTTACAGCCAATGAAGTACTTGTTGTAATGTGGGAAACGCGGCAGCCAATTTGCACACAGCAAGCTCCCACAAACAGTAATGTAATGAATGACCAGATAATCTGTTTTTGTTATGTTGGTTGAGGGATAAATATTGGCCAGGACACCAGGGATAACTCCCCTGCTCTTCTTCGAAATAGTGCCATGGGATCTTTTACGTCCACCCGAGAGAGCAGACGGTGCCTCGGTTTAACGTCTCATCCTAAAGACGGCACCTCTGACAGTGCAGCACTCCCGCAGTACTGTACTGCAGTGGCAGCCTAGCTTTGTGTGTTCAAGTCTCTGGAGTGGGACTTGAACCCACAACCTTCTGACTCAGAGGCGAGAGCGCTACCAAGTGAGCCACAACTGACACTGACAAGAGGGTAGACGGGACCTCAGTTTACCGTCTCATCCAAAAGATGGCACCTCCAACAGTGCAGCACCCCCTCAGTGGGCACCCACGACCTGCTCAGGGGCTTATAGGCGAGAGTGCTACCCAGTGAGCCACAGCTGACACCCAATGGCGGGCAATAAATGCCAGCCTTGCTAGTGACGCCCACATCAAGAACAATGAGATCATGAACATATAATCTGTTTTTAGTGATACTGGTTGAGGGATAAATCGAAACAATTTAAAAGGCACAACTAATTATTCTATCATTATAATAAACAGTCACAAGATTATTTTTTGAAGCCATCCTTTATTCCTCACATAATATAAAGTGGAAAAGAACAAATCTGAAGAAAGCGCTGAAGGGAAGGATGGAGTTGGAAGAGAATCGCCTTTCAGTTTTCAACAAAACACAAGCAGAAGAGAAGGCAGCAAATACAAAATGAAACTATACAGCCCTGGGTCTGTCAGCCTTTACAAGGGTAGGGACCCCTCCCGACCCTCGTTCCCACCCCACCTTTCTCCTCCCTCCCAATAAGGTTTTACACAAGTAAACAAAAAGTTTCCAACTGTCAGTTATGCCATTTCACTGGCTGAATAAAATCAACAGCCATTTTGACACTCGACCCCCCCTCCTCCCACACTGCAACCCCCAAAATAAGTAGTCAACTTGCATTATTAAAAAAAAAATTCTAACAACAATCATTTTTATTTATGGCTTTTGTCAGCTTCAGTTTGTAGTTTGGGGGTTATCCCGCCCCCCTTAGCCCCGCCTCTCCCCTCCCCCACACCACTCCCCGGCTGAGCACGAGCTCCGATCTTGCCCGCCCCATGACCTGATTTTGCGAGTGGCGGGGGACGGGTTTTGCAGGGTGGAGTCTTCACCACAGCGAGGTTTTGTATTTGAAGTTCAGTTTCAGCAGGTACTTCAGGTTCACCTGGGCCACGTCGTAGACGATATACCTGAGAGATCAGGAGTTAAGGTAGACAACCACCCCCCGGTGAAACAATCTGAGCGAGCAACCCACCCCAATCCCTGGATTGCCCGCTTGTCCCGGGATCTCTCACTGCTGACTCACCCCGTGGTACAGTTCCATCCGTGGGCCATTCGTCACCGGAGACACCAGCGAGTGTTGATGGACTGCGCCACGGCCGGTGAGTGCAGAGAGGCTTTACCCCCCCACCTCCCCCCCCGCTAAGTATTGGGGGTCTCGGCCAGTGAGTGGAGAGAGGCTGCCCCCTGCCATGTGTTGGAGGCCTCAGCCGGTGATTAGAGAGGCTTTACCGCCACCTGTCCTGCTAAGTGTTACTGGTGAGTATTGGGCCCTTGTCCGGTGAGTGTGTGTGTGTGGGCAGGGAGTCTCGGTCAGCGAGTGCAGAGAGGGGCTCGCCCCCCCCACCCCCTCCTGATAAGTATTGGGGTGGGTGATGGGGATCTCAGCCGATGATAGAAAAATTTGCAGGGCTGTGGGGGAAATAGCAGGGGAGTGGGATTAATTGTATAGCTCTTTCAAAGAGCCGGCACAGGCACGATGGGCCGAATGGCCTCCTTTTGTGCTGTAAGATTCTATGATTCTAGAAAACCCCCTCCCGCTAAGTGTTGGGGTGGGCTCGGCCAGTGTGTCAGGCTCTTGCCTGGTGAGTGGGAGAGAGAAGGAGGGAGGGAGGGCGAGGGGGAGAGAGGAAGGGAGGGCAAGTGAGAGCGAGCACGCGAGGGAGAGCGCGAAACATAGAAGACAGGAGCAGTAGGCCATTCGGCCCCTCGAGCCTGTTCCTCCATTTAATGAGATCATGGCTGATAATCCAAATTCAGTACCCGGTCCCTGCTTTCTCCCCATATCCCTTGATCCATTTAGCCTCAAGAAATATATCTAACTCCTTCTTGAATATATTTAATGAATTGGCCTCAACTGCCTTCTGTGGTAGAGAATTCCACAGGTTCACCACTCTCTGGGTGAAGAAATTCCTCATCAGTCCTAAATGGCTTACCCCTTATCCTTAGGCTGTGACCCCTGGTTCTGGACTCCCCGACCATCGGGAACATCCTTCCTGCATCTAGTCTGTCCAGTCCTGATAGAATTTTATAAGTTTCAATGAGATCCCCTCTCATTCTTCTAAACTCCAGCGAGTATAAACCCAATCGACCCAATCTCTCCTCATACGCCCAAGTTAATGAAAGGAAGGAGAGCGTGCATGCGAGGGAGAGCGTGCATGCGAGGGAGAGCGCGCAAAGGAGAGAGAGCGAGAGCGCGCACGAGA
The DNA here is from genome assembly GCF_052327205.1 of Somniosus microcephalus. Taxonomy (NCBI): domain Eukaryota; kingdom Metazoa; phylum Chordata; class Chondrichthyes; order Squaliformes; family Somniosidae; genus Somniosus; species Somniosus microcephalus. The sequence continues at coordinate 230,195,107 of NC_140995.1, forward strand.
GAGAGAGAGCGAGAGCGCGCACGAGAGAGCGAGCGAGCGCGCGTGGGATTCCCTCGACCACCAAGTCTCGGTTGGAGGGCTGGGGTGGGGGGAGGATTCTTGCCTGTTGTCCCATAGACCATTAAGAGCCCAACTGAGATGGAGCCCATTTTCCTCAGGGCTCACACCCATTACAGAAAGCCTGTCTTCCCAGCAGTCTGGATTTGAGTTCACGTGCCAGAGGTGAAAGGTCAGCATTAAAAAAAAACACGCCCCAACTCAATACCCTTTCATTAACCTGGGCCTGATTGTTTGGAAAGTGAATCAGTGCCCCTTACTCCTGTATAGAGAAAGGATACTCGTTGTACAGTAAGCTGGAGCCTGCGGCTGGTGTCTGGACTCCTTTCCCCAGCGGCACCTCCACTCCATCCATCTTGATGGCGGCACCAGGATCCGGAGCCGTCTTCCCCACACCTGTGGAGAAAGTTATCCAAGAGGTGCAGTAACATTCCAGCCCAGTGTGACACCCTTAGCCCCGCCACCCACCTCCGCAGCCTAACAGGGAACAGAGGCTCGCAAACCCCAACCACTGCTCCGCCCCCCCACCCAAGCTGCTGCATTGCCTGCACTCTCCGTCCACTGCAGGGTAGAGAGGGGCGCTCGAGATCCGTAAACCTCCGGCACCGCATGGGCCCCTCCACTGACAGCATCAGTTCAACCCCTCCCCCGGCCCCCCGCACGACCGAGGGCCAGAGCGAGATCCAAGTGCAGCTTCTTTGCGGCCTTCCTAAGGTGGAGGCACTTCAACTCCGTAGGATCATTACCCACAAACAGAGAAGGGATGGGAGCCGATGATTGTTGCTTTCAAATCTTCACACCCTTGGAGAACGGTGTGAAGTAGCGGAAGGATCGACAGTCTGACAAGCCGTGCCATGAACGCTCCTTTCAACCAGGACCATCTTTATACCAGTCGACAGATTGATTTTTAGACTCTAGGGAAATCAAGGGCTATGGGGATCAGGCGGGAAAGTGGAGTTGAGGTTGAAGACCAGCCATGATCTTATTGCATGGTGGAGCAGGCTCGAGGGGCCGTATGGCCTACTCCTGCTCCTAATTCCTATGATCTTATGATAGGGAGGTCAGTCCTCTATAGCGGGAGGGTTTTATGGACCGGACGCGAGGATCCCCGCTGGATGTCAACCCAGGATCCTGGTCTCCACTCGCTGGGAATGTCTGGAGCGGCATTCAAACCCTGCACCTTCCGGCTCAGGCGGGAATGCTACCATCCGACTCACACCTTGGGTGGAGGGGAAACTGGCAAATCTGGCACACGGCCAGAGTGAGAGGAACAGTCCGGGGGGGGGGGGGGGGGGGAAACGGTAACAGCGGGGGCCAAGGGACTCCAGGAGTAACAGAGGGGGCCGAGGGACTCCAGGAGTAACATCGGGCTGCCCTCACATTCAGCAGCATTGTATCGTGTAACAGTAAAGAGGAGCATTCCTTAAACAGCTCACAGTGCACTTACCTTCCACACTGCGCTCACCTTTCACACTGCTCTCACCCGGTGCTTACCTTTCACACTGTGCTTGCCTTTTGGTAGTTTTGTAATATGACTGGCTCGTTTTAACTCGTACCTGGGAAAACACAACATTCAACCGTGAGTGGCCTCAGGAACAGCACTGGGCTTCAAACCGCGCATATCAGCTGAAGAGAAATTTCACTATAGTTGGAAGCCAGCTCCACACTGGAGCCATCGACTCCAATCCCAGAGTGAGCCCCACACTGGAGCCATCGACTCCAATCCCAGAGTGAGCTCCACACTGGAGCCATCGACTCCAATCCCAGAGTGAGCCCCACACTGGAGCCATCGACTCCAATTCCAGAGATAGCTCCACACTGGAGCCATCGACTCCAATCCCAGAGTGAGCCCCAAAGTGGAGCCATCGACTCCAAGCCCAGAGTGGGCTCCACACAGGAGCCGTCGACTCCAATCCCAGAGTGAGCTCCACACTGGAGCCATCGACTCCAATCCCAGAGATTGGCTCCACACTGGAGCCATCGACTCAATCCCAGAGTGAGCTCCACACTGGAGCTGTCGACTCCAATCCCAGAGTGAGCTCCACACTGGAGCCGTCGACTCCAATCCCAGAGTGAGCTCCATACTGGAGCCATCAACTCCAATCCCAGAGTGAGCTCCACACTGGAGCCATCGACTCCAATCCCAGAGTGAGCTCCACACTGGAGCCATCGACTCCAATCCCAGAGTGAGCTCCACACTGGAACCATCGACTCCAATCCCAGAGTGAGCTCCACACTGGAGCCATCGACTCCAATCCCAGAGTGAGCTCCACACTGGAGCCATCGACTCCAATCCCAAGCATGGGGCCCAGCTTCATTGGCCCCTGACTCAGGTCAGTAAACTCAGCCAAGACCAGGGATCAAACCCAGGGCATTCCTAATCCTTACGGCCCGGTACAGGAGATACTTTACATTACTGAAACATCAGTTCTGGGCACTGCACCTCAGGAAGAATATATTAGCCAGAATGATACTGGGGCTAAAAGGGTTAAATGATACGCACAGGTTGCATAGACTGGGCTTGTATTCCCTTGAGTATAGAAGATTAAGGGGTGATCTAATAAAGGTGTTTAAGATGATTAAAGAGTTGATTGGGTAGATAAGAGAGAAACTATTTCCTCTGGTGAGGGAGTCCAGAACAAGGGGACATAACCTTAGAATTAGAGCCAGGCCCTTCAGGGGGGACGTCAGGAAGATGTCACACAAAGAGTAGTGGAAATCTGGAACACTCTCCCCCAAAAAGCTGTTGAGGCTGGGGGTAAATTGAAAATTTCAAAACTGAGATTGATATATCTGGCAGTGGTATTAAGGGTTATTGAATCAAGGTGGGTAAATGGAGATAAGATACAGATCAGCCATGATTGAATTGAATGGCGGAACAGGTTCGAGGGGCTGATTGGCCTACTGTTCCTAAATCAAATCACTGTGATATGAATTCTTCACATTCACACAGACAGACACACAGCCAGCCAGTTTTTTTACTCACATGTTGCCCAGCGCCACTTCAGCCAGCAGAACGAGCCCCACAGGATCAGCCTGAGATGCGTAGCAGTAATTTGCACTTTTAGAAACCATGTCGGCAAAGTAGACGCCTTTACCGAACATGTAACCGGTCTGTGAGAGAACAAAAGGACAATAAGCACGGCGATCGAATGTTCACTTTCACTGCCACCCGTTGCTGCCTCTGTCCCGGGAGGAGGCCCGTTACTGCCTCTGTCCCAGGAAGTGACTGGGCCGGGAGGAGGCCCATTACTGCCTCTGTCCCGGGTGACTGGGCTGGGAGGAGGCCCGTTACTGCCTCTGTCCCAGGAGGTGACTGGGCCGGGAGGAGGCCCGTTACTGCCTCTGTCCCAGGAGGTGACTGGGCCGGGAGGAGGCCCGTTACTGCCCCTGTCCCGGGAGGAGGCCCGTTACTGCCCCTGTCCCGGGAGGAGGCCCGTTACTGCCCCTGTCCCGGGAGGAGGCCCGTTACTGCCCCTGTCCCGGGAGGAGGCCCGTTACTGCCCCTGTCCCGGGAGGAGGCCCGTTACTGCCCCTGTCCCGGGAGGAGGCCCGTTACTGCCCCTGTCCCGGGAGGTGACTCTCGATTCTACACCAGAGCCAATTGAGGGAAGAGGAATTTGGAGCTGGGGAGGGGGGCGGTGGTGGGGGGAGGGACAACTGCAAAGGAATGTTTCAACTGGTGGGGAGGGGTTTTAAAAAAAATCTCCATTTTGCAGTTGTTTGAGGTGATTTCTGTCTTTAAAACCCGGAGTACAGATACAGCTTTAAAAGTGGGGCCGCGGGTGGGAAAGGTCTGTTTCCAATTACTGAGCAGAGCAGCAATGAGCGCCTTTAACGTAGTAAAACGTCCCAGAGCATTTCACAGGAGCGTTTTCAAACAAAATTTGACAGCGAGCCACATAAGGAGATATTAGGACAGATGAGCAAAAGCTTGGTCAAAGAGGTAGGTTTTAAGGAGTGTCTTAAAGGAGAGAGGTGGAGAGGCGGAGAGGTTTAGGCAGGGAATTCCAGAGCTTAGGGCCTCGGCAGCTGAAGGCATGGCCACCAATGGTGGAGCGATTAAAATCGCAAGAGGCCAGAATTGGAGGAGTGTTGGGTGGGGTTGTAGGGCTGGAGGGGGTTACAGAGATAGGGAGGGGCGAGGCTGTAAAGAGATTTGAAAGCCAGGACGAGAATTTTAAAATCAGGCCATTTCCGGACCGGGGAGCCGATGTAGGTTAGCGAGCACAGGCAAGTTTGCGTTGTTGATGGCTGAGAACTGATCGCAGACGCCCATCTGGAACACTGTGCACAGGCCCCAGTCACCTGATCACTGGAAGGGTACGACAGTCCTGGAGAATTAGAGCAACACAAATAGGCCCGGGGGTATCGGGGAACAGAAATTCGGGCGTCTGACCTCACGGAATCCCTTCAGTTAAAAGTTAGCTAAGTAAGTTTAGCAGAATCTATGCGATTGGATTTTCAGCTTGCAGCCAGAGTGTAAACTCAACTCCGCCCAAACTCGATGCAGAGTAAAATCGGGCGGCTTCTCCAACGCGTGGCCAATCTGTCCCGTTTCAACACCTGGGCGCAAGTGAGTAGCACTCTCGTCTCTGGGTCAGAAGGTCGTGGTTCAATGCCACTCTAGAGACTTGAGCCCAAAATCTAGGCCGACACTTTCCAGTGCAGTACAGAGGGATGAGATGTTAAAACCCAGGCCCTGTTAGGTGGACATTAAAGATTCCATCGCACTGGGGGGTCCCGGCCAACATTCCTCCCTCAACCAAGGTTTATCCCTCTACCAACAGCGGCAAAAGCAGAGTAACGGGAATGATTTTATCTTATTTGCTGTTTGGGAATCTGACTGCACACAAATTGGCCCGCCATGTTAACAACACAAGAAGTGACCGAGTTGAAATGATGCGGTGAAAAGCTCGGGGACATGAAAGGCGACACATCAATGCGTTACTCATTGGTCCCATTCTTGGCTCCCTTGGTGGCGACTCTTGACACCCACCCCCCCCACCACCCCGAGAGTCTCAGTAAATAATAATGAAAAAATATACAAGACTCTGTAATCCACTCCACCATTTACACATTCGCTCGCTCGCTCCCCTCACATCGACCCCCCGCACTCACTCACCACGGGAGCCTCCGGCGGTGCGATTCGGAGACCCTGCGACAAAATGCCGGCGAAGTTGGTGTGCGAGATCCGTGCCAGAGCAGCTGGCGGTTGTGGAGCTCGCTGAAGGGCTGGAAACGCTGATCTTCCCCCTCACGTTTAATCTTAAATATCTACCGGGAAGAGAAAAAGACACGGCGGGGGTGAAAAGGGTTCCACGCCAGTGCAGTCGGTCAGGCTTCACATGACACACAGCCAGGGGCGAGAATATACCACGCTCAGTATAGGGAGCAGGGGGCTCGGGCTGTACCGGCGGCTGGGGTAGGGAGCAGGGGCTCGGGATGTACCGGGGGCTGGGGCAGGGAGCAGGGGCTCGGGTTGTACCGGGGGCTGGGGCAGCTGTAACTTCTTCCAGCCTCCTTTTGTGCAGGTGCTGAATCACGCTGGGTACTGTCCGACTGCTCGCCTATTAACATAGAAGATAGGAGCAGGAGTAGGCCATTCGGCCCCTCGAGCCTGCTCCACCATTCAATGAGATCATGGCTGATCATCCAAACGCAGTACCCCTGTCCCTGCTTTCTCCCCATATCCCTTAATCCCTTTAGCCTTAAGAAATATATCCAACTCCTTCTTGAATATATTTAATGAATTGGCCTCAACTGCCTTCTGTGGTAGAGAATTCCACAGGTTCACCACTCTCTGGGTGAAGAAAATTCCTCCTCATCTCTGTCCTAAATGGCTTACCCCTTATCCTTAGACTGTGACCCCTGGTTCTGGACTCCCCCGGCATCGAGACATCCTTCCTGCATCTAGTCTGTCCAGTCCTGTCAGAATTTTATAAGTTTCAATGAGATCCCCCTCTCATTCTTCTAAACTCTAGCGAATACAAGCCAATCGACCCAATCTCTCCTCATACGTCATTCCTGCCACCCCAGGTATCAGCCTGGTGAATTTTCGCTGCACTCCCTCCATGGCAAGAACATCCTTCTTCAGATAAGGCGATCAAACTGCACACAATACTCAAGGTGTGGTCTCACCAAGGCC